>NW_016161187.1:7037-25470 GCF_001687245.7 Rhagoletis zephyria
AGCGGTTACCAAGATATACACATGTAACCATAAGTGGGCGTGGCTGCGCCCATTTTCCAAAAATTTATAACATTCTTATTTTCCGTCGGAAAATTATTGCAAATATCAATTTTGAGTGAATAATCTTCAGTAGTTACTAAAATATCNTCAATACCAACCTACCTTGGATTAAGGGAAACCTACATACCAAATTTCGTTGAGATATCTCAATTTTTGCTCGAGTTATCGTGTACACGGACGGACGGACAGACGGACAGACGGACAGACGGACAGACAGACATGGCTTAATCGATTTCTTTTTTCATTCTGATCATTTATGTATACATTTGTCTATATCTATCTCGATTCGTTTTGGCGTTTACAAACAACCGTTATGTGAACAAAGTTATAATACCCTTGTGCACAAGTGCGCTCGGGTATAAAAATTTAAAATCCTATTGATTTTCAGAAAAGTGAAATACATATCGGAAGAAATGCTTGTGCCATAAAAAAGAAACAAAAAAAATTTGTTTTTTTTAATAAATTTAAAAACTAAATAAATTCTAAATATAAAAAATTAATAAAAATAAATAAATAAATAAAAAAAATAAATACAAAAATTTCCCTGCACCAGGACTTGAACCTGGGACCTCAGGCATGCCACGCGAGTGCTTTGCTCTGTCGGCTCTTGCCACTGTTGGGCAAACACGGGGGATGAATTGGCAGACTATCGCATCAACTGGTACGATGCTACTAGTATTTCTACTAGTAGATGCTGATGCATAGCCTGCCAATGGACATCTCGTAGAACATCGCAATGTTAAAAATACCATCGCTAACATTGAAAAAGGATAGAAAGTAAACTAGTTGCGCTGAAAAGCAAACTGGTAGGATTTTTCCCTGCAGTGAACTTTTAAGCGCAAAAGTTACAAATACATTCAAACGTCCTATACGTAGATATGTATACATATTTTGTTCTGCTGTTGTTCTGTTTTCATCCAGTGTGAAAGCGTGAGAATAATTGTTCTGTCATTCCAGTATGAAACAGCCCACTGGAAACTGGCAGAAAACCGATCATGTCTCAGTCGAATGGATATTAAACTTGTTCGATCGTTAGAAGTCCTTGGGGTAAATTGCATTAGCACAGTACTATTGAAGCGGTGTGGGAAGTCCCTGCAGCCACACTTTGTAAACTTCATGTAAAACAGTAAATCTCTCTTACGCTTCTGAAGTGTAATTTCATCCCAAAATACAGAATAAAATACTATCCACTAGCTAAATCATTTAGGCTGTTATGTCTTGTAACCAGATTATGGACAAATTAAAAGGTCAAAGACTGTAAGTCCGGCTCTTTAGCTTCACAACTAGTATTAAGGGAGCCTTCGACAATATGTCGCATGTCGGCGCCTTCTGACTAAGTGGCCAAATATCCACAAAGGAATAACTTCGAATAAGAATTACTTAAGCTAATATTAAGCATAGTTACAAACAAGAAAGGTATGCCTGCAATAAAATGCAAAGAAGAAGAAGAATGCTGTACTCCATATTTGTGTGGAAAAGTCATCCTCCACCAGCTTTTTCCCCCCGACATGATATGAATATTAAATGTACATAGTATTTTATAAAACGAAATTTAAAGAGAGCTCTCAAGCAAAGCAAGCTCTAATACTTCTTTTATGACAAGCACACTGCAGCAGTATTCAGTCGGCTCTAAAATGTCAGATTGCATTGGGGCAGGCATATTCGGCCCCCGGATTACGCCGTAAGTCTATGTACAGAAAATAATTTTGTAGAATGTAGAATTAGACGAAGTGCTGTTAAGAGCAGATGCCACAATAGATCCTATGGTCGCAGTGCAGACCTTAAATCAGTTTATTTTTGCTAAAAATACGTTTGTAGAAAACTTAGTGATTGCATGAGTTTAGACATACATACATACATAAGTTGGGCCTTCAAGCTAATGGATGAAGAGAGCTGATCTATTTACATTTACTACGAGCAGTCTACGATATTTTACATATTACATTTACAGAAAAAGCTAGGTTTTTGTATGCAATAGCACTTTAATAAACAATAATGAATTATTCTTTAATTATTATATACTTCGGCAGTCAATTCCACATAAACATTTTTAATCTTACCCAAATGAATACTTAAAGCATCTTTATTAGATTTCTATATTGTCGATCAAACAAGTATGTACATACATATATACCTACTTGGGTATATACATATCGAGCCCTAACCGCCAAAATAACGTAAGCGACATTTTTTTCAAAATTTTCTTTTTGATGCAGAAATATTCCTAAATCATCTAGATGCATTTCTGCATCAAAAAGAAAATTTTGAAAAAAATGTCGCTTACGTTATTTTGGCAGTTAGGGCTCGATATGTATGTTCATATTCATATAAATAAACTCAATTTCATCGTTTTCTCGATAGACTTTGCTTTTGGATTTATTCGCATTTTTATGACATCGTTAAATGATTTTATTACATTTTTGCTATTTTCTATTGACAATATTTATTTTGTTAGCAACAACAGTTAAACAAATATTCATATCAATAAATCAGAAATATTAAATCGATAAAAGTAAATTATTGCGTAAATAGCCAGCAGAGAATTGGCATTTTTTAGAAGTGTTATACCAGTCGGATTTTGTGCTTTTCATTAAATATATTTTTCACACATAAAATGCTTTTTGAAATGACTTTGCTGATTTGAAAAAGCCATGCCATAGTTCATTGCTATTTGATAAGAGAAAATGATAAGTTTGACGAATAGCTAACGGGTGATTTTTTAAGAGCTTGATAACTTTTTTTTTAAAAAAAACGCATAAAATTTGCAAAATCTCATCGGTTCTTTATTTGAAACGTTAGATTGGTCCATGACATTTACTTTTTGAAGATAATTTCATTTAAATGTTGACCGCGGCTGCGTCTTAGGTGGTCCATTCGGAAAGTCCAATTTTGGGCAACTTTTTCGAGCATTTCGGCCGGAATAGCCCGAATTTCTTCGGAAATGTTGTCTTCCAAAGCTGGAATAGTTGCTGGCTTATTTCTGTAGACTTTAGACTTGACGTAGCCCCACAAAAAATAGTCTAAAGGCGTCAAATCGCATGATCTTGGTGGCCAACTTACCGGTCCATTTCTTGAGATGAATTGTTCTCCGAAGTTTTCCCTCAAAATGGCCATAGAATCGCGAGCTGTGTGGCATGTAGCGCCATCNAGTGAGTGTTTTACCAAAACTGAGTGACTATTATACCAATAGTGTATATGTACTGACGTTGTTTATAAAATTAGTTTTTTTGATAAGTAAGCAAAAGACAAATTTTCGGAAATCACCACATTTCCTCATCAGACTTTTTTCAGGGGGATTCGTTCCAACGACTCCAGCTGACTCAGCCTAGTTGCCTACGCACTGTGCTAAACGGCCTGAAGCTAAATAAAAATCTTTGAATATAATTGTTATAAGGCCATAAATGACATAAACAAATAAAATATTTCAATTAAAATCTACGAGTATTTAAGAGTCCTAAAATGGTCTATATTTTAAATAGTTGTACATTTTGTTGACATATATACATATATATATTGCACATGTTTTGTATATCTAAATGCACTCCAATCAATATTTTCAACATATTTATTCTCCACTAATTTCCTACAAATTGGTTATACCGTTTTGTGCCTTTTATCCAAACACATACAAGCAAACGAATAAGCCAAGAAAATTTTCCGCTTATCCACGCCTGTTTGCAACGGTTATAAATAGCGGCAGTGTCACAGAAAATGTAGTCGGCAAACCGTCACACACACACTCACACATTAATGCGCCTCTAACTATGAGGTAGCATAAATGAAAATGTGTACCAGTCGAATTGTTAGCCAAAAAGGTGTCAACGAAATTTGCATAATGATGCCGCCAGAGTCAC
Source organism: Rhagoletis zephyria (assembly GCF_001687245.7). Classification (NCBI taxonomy): domain Eukaryota; kingdom Metazoa; phylum Arthropoda; class Insecta; order Diptera; family Tephritidae; genus Rhagoletis; species Rhagoletis zephyria. The sequence continues at coordinate 10,952 of NW_016161187.1, forward strand.
TACTATTTCGAGAGATGGCAATGCAGACGAGAATAAACGAAATTGCAATTGCCACCAGGTAGACATACATACATACATACATACATAAACAAGCACGTTTGTACCGCAATGCTAAATTCTATTTTATGTTCGAGTGTTAAAGGAATGTGTGCGGTGATCTCTGACGCAACGTGATTTGGTGATGGTTGGCAGTGGAACCTGTAGAAAGATTCAAATATTGTGGGAAAAAGATGTATGTATGTATGTAATTGAGCAACAATTTTAAACTTTGATAGCTTTAAATTTTTTTTTTAAATTCATAAAATGCTTCATATTTAGACGAAAAAATCTAGTCCGACGATAATAATACAAAAAGGAACATATTTTCGTAACTTGTGTGTTATGGAATGATACTTTTACATAAAGCTACTCGACTTAAGCGTGTATTATTTAATGTATATACGTTTAGCTGCACATACGCATATATGTAGAAAAAATTGCTTTTTTGCCAAAGCTGCAATAATCTTCCTTAAGTGCAATTTCGCAATATCCGCAATCGAATTGATTGAAGTATAATTGAGAATAATACTGAAGCGCATAAAATTGAGCCGCATTCAGCTAAATTTTGCGCTAAGTAATGTAAGTGCACATACATTGACTCAAACAGGAGCTTGTTCATAGGATGACTTTTTTTAATACTCAATTGGATTTTCAAGCTAAAATTTTAATTTTATTTTTATTTTTATATAAAACATATATAACCATAACCGTATAAATAAATCTAATTTTGAAATTTTATCAAAACTCTGAAAAATTTAAGAAATTTTCATCAAAATTTAGTTTAGTCTGAAAGCATTTCTGGTGTTTGGGGCTCTACTTGAAATGCGCAAGGAAAACACTCACTAAATCATCATGGCTTTCGGTATGGTGATCTGACTCTGCGTGAGCATGCCGAAAGGAACGGTAGAGCTCTTATTAGGTTTCGGAGAAGAACCACTTTTACATTATTGTTTGTACATCAACAGATTTAAGGGAGGTTTATTACAAGCTTTTTAGCTTTCAACTTGGATCTTCGAGTTTTAGAATAAATTATGCGTTAAGTAAAGTTGTGAAAAGATTCGCCTGGATGTGTGAAAGAGCTCTTTGAGTCGGGAATTGAAATTATTTTTGATTGTCTATACTGGAGTTTTATGAATATATTTCAATACAAAATCGCAAAAGTGGCACCACTGGCACGCATACTTAAATGAATATGTACTAGTGCATACTTACATACAAAATTTGACCTTCATATATGGTGCCAGCAAGCAGATACATAATATAATTTTACGCATATGTGGATACGTTTTATCATCAAATTCTCTTAAAATAGTAACAACCCACACATATGTGTGTGTGAATGTATATGCCTACATACGCTCGTATGCACAAAAGTACAACAAAAGACTGAAAAGATAAATAAACTGAGGAAAATCCCAAGAAAGTTAAACTTTCAAAAGTCAAGAGATTTTCTCTATCTAGTAGACACATACATATGAATACGCACATATACGTACGTAGTTACCCAGTGGAAAAATGTAATATATGGTAATCGAAAAAGTAATCAGTAACAACCACGCTTTTCACATTCGAAAATGCATTTCTTCCCCACGGCGATGTCCAAGGAAAAGTGGGGAATTTAATTTTGTATTACCTAGAATTCGAGGAATGAATGTGTTTTAATATGAATTTTTGGGACTTTTTAGATACACTAGAATGCCGATTACATAGTAAAGAGTAATAGAATCTTGAGCTCATGAGAAATAAATAATATCGAGCCCTAACCGCCAAAATAACGTAAGCGACATTGTTTTCAAAATTTTATTTTCAATGCAGAAACGCATCTAGATACTCTAGGAATATTTCTGCATCAAAAACAAAATTTTGAAAAAAATGTCGCTTACGTTATTTTGGCGGTTAGGGCTCGATATTATTTATCACGCATGAATTGCATTCCTACTTTTCCCACTGGGTACATATGGATATGCGTACAAATATACCTTTTTCAACATATTTCTTTATACACAAGCAGTTTCCTGCGTATTAATTCGGGTGAATGATGTAGTACATACATATGTACTTTACTGTTCAGATAAAAGCTTCCACTGCATATTTGCCGAATATAAGTTTTGAAAAATATGTTCTTAATGGAAACCATTTTATTGCCCAGAAGTATTATTTGTTAAATTCTAGCGTTCAGTTTATTATAAAATTATGTTTTCTAGATGAAAAAGATTGAGTTATGTTCTGAAAGTTTCTGATATGAGGGTACTTCTCAAACTATGGGAGATCATATCGTCACTGCCATGTCAAACTATCAAATGTGCGTAAATGCTTTTTTTCAGTTTCGATACTTTGCGCATGCGTTTAGAATGATACGTAAGTTGGCAAAGCAACGATATCTGCAACCTAACCCTAAACTACAAAATGTAAACCTAAACTATACAGAGACCCTCTCAAATATACACAAAAAACCTTAAAATCGGTCTAGCCATTTAGAAGGAGTTCCCTCTCAAACACACATTCACAAGAAATATCTACCTATATACATACGTACAAATGTAGGTAAAAGTCTCAGTACGTTTGGAAGGCTCCGCGCTCGCTTTTCAAATAATCTTGGTATAGAAAATACCAAGTTCCACTATTCTACCACGAACACTTCCAGAGATATTCAATATGAAAAAATCGGTTTTTATGGGAGGTGCACGAAGGCCCTTTTTATTTGAGATTTTTTTTTCCCCGGAAAGTTTGCAGTAGGTGTCCGAAACTTCGAAAAAATCGGTACAGCCGTTCTCGAGCTTTGCGATCAGAAAAAAACAGCTTTCAAAATATATATTAGTATAGAGAGCACGTTTTATAACAAAAACCATGTAAATCAGATTTTCAAAATTGAGACAAACTTTGTAATAATTCAGCAAATGTTCTTAAAATTTCAAACTATTTTTACTCTCGTAACGAGAAATTTGGGATACCTTTGAGCTTGAAACCCCAGCCGCAGAGTTACTCTATTTTCATCCTGCCTTTGGCTTAGATTAGTAGCTCAAACGCACCAATATTTTATGTAATACCAACCATATAAACATTTTAAAAAGCAGTTCCAAAACTTCACACTCAAAATGCAATAAAATAACGCATCTGTTTAAAATTAAACTTAAATTTATTATTTGTCATTCGAATATGATTATGGTGAAATTTTAAATAATAATAATGGTATATATGGTATAGTTTCACGATGGAATATGATTTCTTGCACGTTCGTTGAAAAATCAAAGAAGAATTGAGAAAATAAAAATATGTATAATCTTCCAAAATTTGCTATGCTAATTTTCAAAACTTCAAAAATTAAAAATCGTCCAAGCACCTGTTAAGAAGATAGAAAAGCGACAGAAATGTTCTTTTATTTTGTGAAATGAGTTACTAACGCTTTAACTTTCAATAGTGACGAAGAAGGGACATCGAGGCGATAGGCGATAAAATTCTCTTCCAATTGCTGGCAGGGAAAATATATAAAAATTTACGAGGTAACCCTCTCCTAATGTGTGCAAATTTACTCACCGTATAATAAAAATAAAATCTGGCTGTTTACTTTTACACACCAGATTTGTCGTGTAGAACAAAATTACTCATAAAATGTTTAAAATGGGGAGTAAATGTGAGCACTTAATGTTTAGTATTAATAGTAAAAAAATTTATGTTTACTTAAACATTTTTTGCAATTGTAAACATTTCATGTGTATATTTATGTGTATATTTTCAACATCTCTTGCTCGAAATCAAATTTTGAACATCTTGTGCGTATATTTACATGCATTCTGGTTGAAAAATAAACACTTTTCAGTAGTAGCTTCACATTAGGGACACAACGGTCTGTACGCAACTCATAGCCAGCCAGATTAGAATAACCACTGCAGTGGTAACTTTTATTTGAACAATATTGTATACAAAATACTATGTATATACAAATTAGTAAACATAAATTTCTGAAAATAATTTTCTTGGTACACTTATTAAAAATATGGATTCTCAACAAATAAAATGAGATAAAATAATAAATATCAGAAAATGAATAAATATCAGAAAGTGAATGCGTACCAAATAAAAAAAAGGAAAGGATATTGGAAATGAACACGCAATATTCTTTAAGCATATAAAAAGGTGTTGACTTCAAATGGCAAGTGGGAAATTGTACACAAAATCAGAGCTTGATAAATATGTGTGTACATACAGAGATTCAAGAAAACAGAAATGTATTTTTGCACATTTGAAAAGAAGGATAATGCAATGAAACAGCAAAAGTTGGAAAAAGAAATAAGCTGTGCCTGCTTCGGTTGAAGCTAATAGGATTAGATGCAAGCTTTGCAAAAATTCAAAAGTTAAAAAAAAATATGGGAAAGAAATTGCAAAATAAACAAACCGGAAAATGACATGGCAAATGTGAGTGTCAATGGGCTTTATATTTGAAATCCTAAATAACAACTTATTTACACATACGTACATATATATGTACGATTATTATAAGTGGTCATGCTGCTCATGCTTTTAACAATACTTTTAGTGCACTTTTCATAGCCTATTCGCTTGACCATGCCATAATCGGCAAGTCATGAAATCGGACCGATGAAATATTTATAATATAGCAGAAAAAATTTATTTTGAGTGAATTGCCACAAATGATAGACACAATGTAGGCGTTGAAGTATTTCAATGTTTCTAATTGAGACTTTACTTACTTTTAAAAGATTCTACAGACTTTTTTCCCATGTGAAACTAAAAAACTAATAATAAAGAGAAAATATTTGTATTACACTTTTATTAAAATATTTATAGAAAATACGCCTAGTACATATTTATAAGTTTCCGTCGATCAATCTTTTATTTCTCGTTGCCTTATCTACAAAAAAAACTTTTGCGAAGTCACAGCTGCTAAACCTGTCGTCCACAAGTGTCTGCTCACGTCGATTTGGATACAATGTTTCTTTTATTAGCTGCCTAAAAATAAAATTAAAAAAAAAAATACACCTACACACGCATATCCAACTGTAACAGGTGTTATATTGCAACAAGCTGCCGTAAGTTGGCAGAAACATGAAAGGTAAAATATGTTTAGTAGCAAATTTTTGCAAAGAAGTTATGGCAGACAAGTAAACTAAAAAATCTACACACCTTATACACACACCTATGGCCATATCGAACGACATGCATGTGTACCCAGCTAGCTAAATGTGGAGCGCTCCAAATATAGAGTGAAAAAGGACGACCACGACGAGGACTCCTTTTCAGGCTACTATCGAAGCACTCCCAAATCACTCCGTGTACATTATATTCGGATCATTTAACGAGTCTTTTTCACAAAATCACAGGCGATTATGGGAGCCCGCACGGAGCCTTTGCGAATTAACTGAGGGAACTTTCTGGAAATCCGAAATCATTCATTTAAGGAGTTCTAAGGTACTTTTCTCCGGCGGATATGCTTCTTTGGGACTCTTTTCGGAACTCCCCTAGGAGAATAAGCGTACCGCACAGGGAGTCCTAATTGTCCACCCTGCAGATTCCGGTGGTTGGCTGGGTATAAACTAGATATCTTAATACACAAACACATACGTATATACATGTGTGCATCGAGCAAATATTAATAAGAAAAAAGCCTATATTTTTAACTTCAGAAAAAAGCGTAGAAAATTTTTAAAAATCTAGGTAAATGCGTTGGGTTGATTCATATTTTGTATGCTTTTGTCGACACAGAAAATCACTTAAGAAAATTGTATTAAAAATAGATGTCAACTCGCCTACGCAAACATATGCCCACGTAAGTATATATGCATGCCCATGCATAACATACATACATACACCCATACGCACATACAGGTGTGTATTAGCTAGCTGGCCTTGTTGAAGAAACAAAATTTGATAAGTTTAAAATTTGTTGCTGTTTTTTATGAATCACATATGCCTCAGAGTGTTTTTAGGCCGTTAATCTATCCTAAAGATTGATGTATGTGTTAGCACTCAATCTATGTTGGCAACAGTGCAGTGAACAGGTGTTTTAAAACTTGGAAAATGCATTAGAAAATTTTCGGAGCTCACCCATACGTACATACATATGTATGTATGTATGTGCATATCTAAACAAACACACATCTGCAATGCCTACATATGTCGCCAAATGACTAAGTTTATCAGACTAATGGAAAAGTGATGCGAAAATTTTGAAAGTGATAAAATATGCACAACTTGTAATAATAAAACTTTCTTTTTCGGTCCATTAGAGTGGTTTAGAAGTGCTAATATTTTCCAAAAAATTAAAAACAAAAAAATCTTTGACAAGATACAACCAAGAGTCACCTTTTTCACTAAATTGCTAAATGTTTGAACGAAATTATTTAGAAAATTAACTTTAAAATTAAATAGAAACCTTTAGTGCCGCTAAGAAGAAATTGATGAGATGACTCCACCACGTCATTCTCCAAACATCTACAGGAATGGGGGTCCAAGGCGATATTAAGTCGTATCGCACGAGATTTCGTAATCCCATTTCCCAAATTGCCCGACGTGTGCGAAAATATTAGCTCGAAGAAGCAGTTTACTGCACTGGCCTTCTGCCTTAGAGCCAAAATCAATCTGATTTGGAACAAATCCGAGGCAGCGGGGAGGAAAGTTAGGTATCCCCCGGTCAGTTTAGGTATCTATAAACCTTCCTGGTCGCAATTACACTGCTACCTAGAAAATCGCGTGAAAAGTGGCCAGCTCGGTTTAAAATAAATAAGCTGCAAAATACTGGCAGACCAACAAAGACTTTCTTATGGAACGCATCTCCTTTAATTGTGCTCTTCAACTTAATCCTTACCCATTTCTTCAGATAAGTCAAAGTTTCCAATGCTTGCCGAGTGCTCACTGAATTCAAAGAGAAGCCAGTAGATGGCTAAAGGAGCAGATTGCGGCAGCCTTGCCCTCTCTGTCTACAAATACGATAGGAAGTATCGTGATAAACGCTTGCTGATTCCAATTAGGACGGTGGTTTACTTCTAGAAAGGTATCGTATATTCGGAAAACTGGTAAATATCTACTGGATACGGCAGTAAGAAAGTAGAAAGAAAGCACCGTTAAAAACATTCATAATTGTCAAAGTTATAGATCAATTAATTTTTTGTTTTTAATTTTTCCGTACAAATGCGTGTTTCCACAAAAAGGATACGTATGTGTATGTGTGTACTTGAATCTCAAACCACCTAGCCAATTCCAGTTTTCTCAAACCCAAATAAAATATTTACTTCCGACATAAATTAACTCTCACAACGTTCACAAAATAATGAACAATTAATTTCAATTAATTCAAGGCAGTAATAGTAATATTTCAAGAAATACAAATGTCAAAATTAAATGTAACAAGTTAAGTTTTTTGTTAGCTTTCTTGCCTCCGAGTGGCAAATGTAGTTTATGAGATGCATTTTAATGGGAGAAATACATTCGAAGGTTAGCCAGGTTAGATTTTTGTTCTTTCTAATTTTAGATGTTGCCCGGTGAAGGAATCGAACCCAGTTCCTGTTGAGTAGTAGTACGCACTCCTAACCACTCAGCCACAACGGCTTGTAAATAAATTATAATCTTGCATTCTTGGAATTAATATATTTTCTTTTTTTTGTATCCATTAAAACTCGTCTGCTTACCTAAGCTCTAAATTAAAAAAAAGAATACTCCTCTAATATTTTCAACAGAATTGTCGTCAATGCCATGCGGCCAACGATCACCCCAGTGCATAAAACCACTTTTCTTATGTAACAAAATATCTATGTATCTACATCTGTATATATGTATGTACATATGTACCTATTACTGTGCATATAAAGCTGGACACGTGTGAAGTTCAAAAGTTTCCTCATATTAGCTTTATTTTAGAGAATCGCCTGAAAATTTTTACTTTTATATCTTGTTTTTTGTTTTTGCTGCACCTCCTTCTCACTACTTCGAATATTTTCTGCTTGTTTCCTTGTTACTCAAGCGGTAAACAAAATTATGCATATGCAGATTTCCCATGTATGTAGTAAGAAAAACTTTCCTTTTGTGTAGATATCAATGATGTCCTTTGAAGCATCATTTTACTTCTATCTGTAGGTACTACATACACACAAATATATATGAGGGTGGACATTGAGTTTCAAGTAGTTGGAGTTTGTATGCTACTAGCTGCTAGATTTTCTAAAGATCAAATTAAATGTATCGGTATGTATATGTATAGTGCAAAGAAGGTATTGGAGATTAATCAGAGCAGGCAAAACAAGAATAAAGACCGGATAATGTATGTGAAAATGGATTGAATTTCTAATTTATGCTACAACGAATGTATTGAGATGTCGTGGAGTGCGTTATTCTATAGTGGAGTTTATAAGGTAAATGGTTAAACAGAAAGCGATGGTGGCGAGCATTGGTGACAACCACTTTCGAGATATTTGCCAACGGTAAACCCCAAAGTGGTGGTTCTTCATCCCTTGTAGAATTTAACGGCGCACTAACTTTTGCGGAATAAGGGGAACCAAGTTGTCACTTAGACTGTTAATATCGCCATTATTAATGGAGGTAAGTTCCCATAAACTCTGTGCGACTTGATACCGTGGACAATTCGTATTGTATTCTGCGTGTATCATAAATATCATAGTTGTGCTCTTTACAAGAAGCTTCAAAACTCCATCGGCAAATATCCGAAATAAGATCCCACGAAAAAAGCTAAATTTTAGGCAATGCTGTGGATAGCTGTAAGGAGAATATAGCTCAGTGCTACTAGAATGCTTCTACATATGGTGTAACTCTCTACTTTTGTAATAGAATTATGGAATTATTTGATAAAGGACATCGGCTAAATTGGTGGAGAAGCTTAGCAAAAGTATGAGCGCCAAATACTTGTTAAAAGTTTTTTTTTGTAAATTACAACGGTATAGTGATATTTTTGATATTTGATATTCCGAGCAAATCCCACTTTTTTCTAGGCAGCACAGTGCGGGATCGCAACGGCTGAAATAGGAGGACGAAAACCAATTGTATGCATTATAGTATTGAAATTTTCACAGATGATTTCAAACTCAATAATTAAGCGGTAACAAAACTTTTCTCTCGAAATCTTACTCTGAGTTGCTCATTTCGATTACCAGATTGCGTATTTAGTATCCTTTAGGCCGAGGTTTCAGCTGTTATTGAGGCTATCATAAAACCGGAAACCCATGCAATTGGTAAAAGTGTTTTCATTTCCAGTGACAACTAGGCTGGGGTACGAACACAATGTTTGACTCGAGAAAACCAAAATTATCGACATTTCTCTACGTTTACGTATGTTCTCATCTCTGACAGGATTCAGCAGAGACTCTAAAGGATTCCTCAAAGGTAAGTAAAATTTCCAGTCGTGATGTCACAGCAGGCCTCCCAATTTAGGCCTAAGTTGGTGGATGGGTAGCTTCGAATATAAAGCTTGGCTCTTATACAATACGGGCCTTGTTTTGATATCTATTAGGGGCCTCTATCATAAACAAAGTACCAGGTTGACCGAGCTTCGCCCGGAGTTCATATACTTTTTAAAGTTTTCAAGATTTGGATAGCCCTAGAAAAATATTTTGGAAATAAACAAAAAAAATACAATTTCGATATCTATTAAATAACCCATTCCGAAATACGCTGAAATGAATGGTACATATATGGAGCGTATATGTGCTGTATATACATAAAAAAATGCTGATTGAAATAAACAAAAAATAATAATTTATTAAATAGCAGCATGGCAACCCTGATGAAAAATATTTTCCGACCAAAGTTCTCAACAGCGCCATGGTACCCATGAAGAGTAATATTTAACCTTTTTTCCAAACATAAGATTAAATAAATATGCGATTCAAAATAGGTGGCAACCTTTTTAAAAAAATGTATGCATCAAAATCATAAAATCTTTATTAAAACAACAGTTTTGTAAAATAATAGCTAAAAAAAACATACCGCCTATCAAGGCAATGCCTTAAAACCCCGTTTTTTCGCTCTCCTGTAAAATTTGAGTTGCGTAAGATAAGCAAGATTTTGCAATCGATAGAAGGGCGGTTTTGCAAAAGCATCGATGACATATCTTTTTAAGCCAAAAAAAATTTTTATATTCTTTGCTAAGCTTCTATATATTTTTGTGCGAAATTTCCGAAAAAAAACATTCAATTAGCTAACAGCTGAGTAAAACCGTTATCACTTCCACCTCATTGAAAGCTAAAAAGTCATTTTCTTAGTTGCAGTTTTTCGAACCGTTTACAGCACGAATGCTTCTTCCAATTAACGAATTACCTATACAAAATTATTATTTAGCTCTTCAACAATCATTCATACAAATTTAAAACCCAATAAATTCAAATTTATGTAAGTAATATTATTATGACATCTGGATTTTCTATGCGCATTTAAATTTCATGTACTTACATGTGACCTAAAAGCAACCGCACTTTTAATATACATATATGTATATTGAAATATGTGTATACATAAGTACCCACCTATGCACGTATGTATGTATCCGTTCATGAAAAAGGATATTTGACTACCATCTAAGTAGCTACTTAAAGGTAGTGGCTTATATATTTATACGGTGTAAGCATAAATTTGATATTTTATCACCTGAAATGGCATAATGTACGCGGCTTATTGCCATGCACAAATGGTAGTCGGCAAATGCGAGCACTTATCTGGTAATGCAACTCTCACCGGTATGTACTTATGTAGGTATGTATTTGCATTAGGGTGTTCTAAGTAAGTGATGAAGTGAAATGTAGGGGTCTTAATATTTTTTTTCGCAAATTTGGCCAACTATTATTTTACATAATAAATTGCAGCTAAACCAACACATCCGGAGTTGAAATATTAATTCAAATCTATTAAAGAGACTTCATTCAGCGCAGGCGTCCTCGAAATCAACATCAGAATAGAACTTTGTCACTTGGAGGAAGCTTAGAGACTTTCAGACTGTTGAAGTATTTTTGAGGCATAAATTAATGCCATTAATACGGCGGCAAGATTAACATATAAGCCTACTGAAAACACTTGTTTTAAACAACCCTATGACTACGACTGGAAAGGGACAGATCTGAGCCAAAACTTAGGAAACCTGCCAAATCACCTTTATTTTGTACATCGCTCGTTGAGTGATAAGCAAGGGCACCTGCTAAAGCAAATATGCGCCTTCTCATGGGAGTACAAACTAAACCCTGGACTATTGTCGCCTGAGTACTTGGTATGAGTCCTTTGGACGTTTAAAAAAAAAGCTAAAGTTTATTCCAAGGAATGAAACCGATTCAAAATAACGTTCCGGTTTGGGTTTCGTTTTTGCCAAGTGTTTCGGTTTCGGTTTTGGTTTCGTTCTTCAAAATTTATTTCGGTTTTGGTTTCGGTTTCGTTCCGGTTTCGGGTTTTCACAGAAATTTTGTTGATATTATTTAAATCACAATGTCTTAAAGGTTGAGGAAAGAAAATTGAAAATTACAGTTCACTGATAATATCAACACTAGGTTCTTTCCCTAACAATCCGGACCGGATTTGGTAATTAGAGAATAAGAGAAACATTTTTTTTTTCAAAAATGGAACAAAGTCCAGAAGTACGGGAACGCAAAAACCACATTTCGTGCCCACAAGTCGAGAAACAGCTGATTCACGTTGTTCTTGTTTTTTTCACTTATACCATGTTCTGACCGACATCGGAAACATGTTTTCGTTGCTAAAACTGGTTTTCGACCTAAAACTTGTGTTTTCGTCCATGTAAAATCTGTCAAACGAAAACCAGTTTTCGCTGAAAACTACACAGATACGCAGCAACAACGACATCACCAGATTCACTTAAATGTTTCCTTTTTGCTGTAAAACTAAAGGTGTATGAAAACTAAAATATAATTGTTATTTTCGTCATATATTTACTACATAATTATGAAACCCCTTCATTTCTGTGTCCTTTACAACTATACACGTGAAAATGAAAATCAAAATGACTTCTTCCAAATAACCGATGCCAGATCGGAGATTTAATTTATTAGGCACCATTTTAGTAGCTTTTTGCGAAAAGTTACCTTGACATACTTATTTACTACTTAACAAGAATTTTAGCAAAATATTGCTGATTTTGGTTAAATAAATCATTTATTTCAAAGAAATTTTGATTTATTATTTTTGTAAATTTCTGGAAACCGATTGAAACCTGTGATTGAAATGGTTTCGGTATCGTTCCTTTTCAGGTTAAGATAACGGTTACGGTTTCCGTTTCGGTTTTGAAAAACGAAACGGTTTTAAACGGTTACGGTTTCGGTTTGGGTTTCGGTTTCATTCCTTGGTTTATTCAGCAATTTTCGCGTGCAGGTATCGCTTTATGAGGAGAGCGTTTCTGATTTCATAGACCAAGATAGATAGTTTCAAGGACAAAGAAGTTAAAGTCTGGTCAATTCCTCCAGCTCCAGTACGCTACACCGGATTTCTTTTGCAACAAATCGAATACCACCTCTACCCGAAATACCTAATGCTCCGAACAAAAATACCTAAATATGTAGGACACATTGCATAGACTTCAAATATCATTTTGAGTAACAGTTCGCACGTTGAATATTGTGACAAGCTATTGTCTCACATACCCAACAATTTTTAGCAAAAATGCGCCATTTATCAAAACCTATTATTTTTAATTTATTGAAACCAAAAATGTCGCATTATTACAGAAATAGAACGAAAAGGCGCACCCTTATGCGTATTCATTACCGTACATACGCTCTGTTTTATTGGCTTCTGCATTTGCTGCCGTTGCTGTGGCTGCTTCTGCTGCTACTTATTTCTAACTGCACAGCCAAAGTAAAGCGAGAAGAAGCATCATTTGCATAAGCCAAGAAATCATCATTTCCAAGCTTTATTTCCAAGTGTACTTTAGCGGTGTCGGCCGGGTATCGTATGACAGGCGTTTTTTTTTATTAAGTTAAGTTGTTACACACAGTTGGAGAAAGCACATAAAATCGTAGTATGTATGTATATACTTTATGTAAGTGCACATAAGGATACACACTTACGTATTCACGCAAACTCAATGTTGCAGCGCATCTATTGTTGGAGTTATTCGTTATTCGATATTTAACGAAAAAAAATAAATAAAACGAATGAAGAGGTTATCCGAAAGTGATGGCAAAAAATATTACCCAGCTTAAGCTAAGCACTCTCATTCAGCCTTAGAGACTTTTACTTTCAAGTATTTGATGTTATAAGCAATAAGCATGAAAGGCCTGTAAGTGCTTGAGAGTACTTACTTCAGTAATGCTTTTATATCTGCAATCCTTTTTGTCTATAAAAATATGTAGCTGTCGAGCGAGGCCAGGTGCAAGCCTGACAAGGAAAATGTTTATGGCCAGATTATGGAGAGAGAACCACTGTGTGTGTGTGTGTGTGCAATAAATATATGTGATGTTTCCCGTACATAGAAAATTTCCAAAGCAACCAGACAGCCTGCTGCGTAATAAAGTGCAAGGAAGCACAAAATTCACACACACAAACAACAATGGAGTTGTGCTGCTGTTGAAAGGTGCGATCAGATGAATGCTTAATATTTCAATTGTGTGTACATATACATACATACATATGTATTTGCGAACGTCTCAGCGGCCACATCAGGTGCATTTAAAGAGATACCTCCCTGTGCATTTGCAGCTGCAGCTTAGTTTGCTGAATCAAAGCATCATTGTGCTACTTTTATTGTATGTTAACATCGAAATAGTACAATGCAACACAATAAAATCTCATTGTCAGCGACGCAAGGAAGCCGCTTTTGTGACGAGAGAATAGAGCTTGAACGGAAATCTCAACTTCTATCTGCTAAAGTACTTACCCTGTGGGGATAATCTCTAGTTCTGAACTGGGGCGCTTCTTGTACATTTAGACCCAGTACTGGTTCGCGATAAATCTCTTTTGCATGCAAGCAACTGGCGAATTTAACATGACGATGTCCTAGGAAGTGTCAATTGCCCCCCGCTGCATCCCTTTTTCGATAGTTCCGAACTAGACCTAAATTCTGTAGTTCCGAACCAGTTCTGAAATCGACAGACGAATGAAAAAAGTATCATGATTTTTCAATCTTTCAGTTCTGTCGTGTGCGATTTTACATTATTTTCAAAGAAAAGTTTTTTTCAATTTGAAATTAAATTTGTTTGAATGAAGAAATGTACGTTTACATACCTTTAGCTGTAGCTGACTTTGCAGAGGTGCTCGCTGTTATTGGTTAGATTCCAGACGGCCCCAAGATGTTAATATGTTAACACAAAGCCTATTTTTGTATTACCAAGCTATGAAAAAGCATCTGCGAAGCGCAGAATAGAAGCGTATTTGAACGAAAAAGCCGCCTATGTAAAGTAAACAAGCCCCCCGCTGCATTCCTTATTCGATAGCTCCGAATTAGTTCTAAATTCGACAAATAAGATCTAGTTCGTTCTGCATCCGTTTTTCTATAGTTCCGAACCATTTCTAAATTCGTC
>NW_016161187.1:30609-47610 GCF_001687245.7 Rhagoletis zephyria
CATCGCATTCAAAATCACATCGTGTTCCATTTAAATTCCCAGCTAATTCCAGTAGTTTCTTTTACCACAAACATTTTACAAATTTCAAATATGTGCTGAAAGTTTTACACTCACACTTCTTTTGTTTATAAGTACATTCCCCTACACTCACTGCATAACTAACTAAGTATACTTAGTTATATATATATATATATATCCTTACTATGTGTGTAAATATTTGTTTTTCTGCTATTTCTATTTGGATTTCTTTGACGGGCTTAAAATGCGCAAGGGTGCTTGCTGCCAACATTCGGTGGTTTAACCTCGCGAAAAAGTTTTTAGTTGACACTCTAACGGTTATGTGCCAGCTGCTGATGTCACTTTGTGTGTTTTTGTATTTTATGAAACTTACAAGTTTACATAGGTACATACATATATAAAAATATATATGTATATGGCAGTATGTGTGCACAACTCGCAGTCAAGTGACAAGTGTCGACGGTTAAGCTCTTAAAAGCGAAAAACTTTTTACATACACATGAACAAATCGATGTGTTTCTCTGCCTACTTGTATTTAAGTTTCGAGTAAAGAGCGATTAAGTGCTCATATGAAGTGAGCACATACACATGTATACATGTATGGGTAGCTCTAGGATTTCCCGCAGCGAGTGGGGTAACTTAATACGTAATAAAAGTTGTTGCTCAAAATTTATGGGGTTTTGGTAACTTGATCTTTAATAAACTTTAATTATGGTCTGATGGTTTATTCGTTATCTATGGCGAGTTAAAATTGAGGAAGAATTTCATGCATATGCATATGTATATATTTATATCTTCGTATACGGCACCAGTGAAAATCTTGGTCTCCTTTTAAATTTGTGGCTCCTTTCAGATGACTCAGCAGCAAAAATGTGTTCACCTTCAATTTTGCCGCTGTCCCAGAATATCTAACCGTGACCCTGTTACTTGACAGCAAAAACTAAATTTGCAAGTTTTTAGGCATTTTTAAGTGTACGTACAACATTAATTACAAACAAAATTTATTCATGAAATAAATAACTTAAGCATACACTTTAGTGACTTTCCGGCAAACATACCCAACGCACTCAGCCTTAAGCCTGACCCTCAATTTTAAACCGCCACACTACAAACGCCATTAGCGGCCGCTTGCTGGAAAATTATTATTTTCCATAATTTTCTACTTCGCTGATCAAACATGCCAGCTTTCCCCCCGGGGGGGGGCGCCAGCACATTCGTCTAAGTTTGAGTGAATTAGTTGCTATATGATTGTTTGTTTAATCCACATAAAGCAGCACTTTACTACCAAGTTATACCCTTTCACGTTTGCCCTTCCGCTTTGGTGGGTGCACAAGTGAGTGGGTTGTGACGTACTTGCATACATACATACATACATGAGTACAACAAAATTTAATGCTGCTCACATAGCGACACCTTCAAGCGTTATGAAAGTATACATACATATATGTTTAGGTTGTTATTTACGTAGATATATACATACATATTTACATAGACGTTTGCCAAGCTGGTAGGTATGAGTGTTAAATTTGCATACATACATACACTTTTACACCTTCGAGTGCTTTCGGCGCCTAAGTCAGGTATGAAAAAGCTTTGGGCGTGACTATATACTTAGTAAGTAAATTAAATATCCTAATAAATATCCTTTATGGTAATATTCTGAGAAAGCCTCATCATTAAATATTCATAATTCTCATCTCAGGTTTATATTAGCTATAAAACTATTATTCAACAGTTTCCTTGATATTTTGTAAATTTTAGTAGGCAAAGTTATTTTACAAAACAGCTTGCTTTAAAGAAATGTGGAAAATAATATCGCTTATTTACTAGAGGGGTGCAAGCGCTATGCTTCTTCCATTACTACTTTTTATATAATGGAGCATATTGATTTTTTTTTTTTTGTATTTAAATATTCGTAGGGAAATCATATGAAATTGCATTACATAAATATCATTTTGAAATTTACATTTTCGTTGCACTTAAACTGCAAACATTTTCCTTTGAACTATCTACTTTAGATTTGATACTTTTAAAGCAGTTTAACCCTTTTAGTACAAAAAACAAACCGCTGAAGCTAGATATGTGAAGATTTCTATACCGGTTTATTTTTTGGGCGTTGATTTCAAAAATTTTATAATGCTGTTGGTTTGAACGTTATTCGGCCTCCAATATATTGTACAGTGGTTTTGTAAAATGGGAAGTGATCTCAATTATTTTTAATTTTTTCTTTCGCAAAATATACATACATAGTTATTTCAAAACTATGAATAATGCTTACAATTTTTTCGAATCTCAATTCCACAGAAAAACAGTCCATTTTTTCCAATACATTATACTGTATACTAACAGCTTTTTTTAACACTTTTCACTTTAGTGAAAACACACAGTCATTAAAATTTTCTTGAAACAACTGTTTTTTTTTTTTTAACAATGAAAACTCTTATTTATGAAAAAAAGAGCTTTAAGCGCAAAAAGTCTGTCCAATATATTGGCCGCTTGTACCGAAAGGGTTAACACGTTCAATTTTCACATAGCAAGCTAAAGTAATTTATAAAATTACTCACTTCCTTTCATGTGTACATAGTTGAAGCCACTACATGCTGTATGGCTGCACATAGAAGTCCTCATTTTAATGCTTTGCTCAAAGACATAAAGTGTTGTCAGAGTGCGCAAAGAACTTATGTTGCCAGAAAGTTTTTAAAATTACCAAAACGGAAATTTTATTTAGTTTACGGAGTAATAAAGTAAGCATGCAATGTAAATAGTATTTGATATTTTTTTATTGTTTTATGCTTTTTTTCCTAATCTTTGAAACCTATTTCTACAATATCAGACATAGTCCTCAGTTTATTTTAGTTGAGTAGATGTAATAAATGCCACAATAAATATGATCCATGGTTAAAAATTTACACACTTCCACACATTGAGAGGTTTTTCAAAAAGTATAGAAAATCAACTTAAATATTTTTGAGTTTCAGTAAGATTACAAATTGATTTCTGAACACTGCCACACCCACAGTAGAATGTGGGACAAAAAAAACTTTTCAATCCGAGCTTTGTGGTTATTCTCTATGTTAATAAGCTGCCCTTTTCTAGAAACTCTTGAATGAATTTTGTCCACCTAGCTTATTCCACTGTGCCGAAATGCCTAGACAAAACTAGTTTGTCTGAAAATCTGATTTGGCCGGTAATATATATTTACATACATACATATTTATATATGTAGCTGCTGGAGCTTCATTAAAATTTCACATTTTTTATTAAGAACTTCGAGAATTTTTTTTGAGTTTTCAGTCTTATAGCCCATTCAATACTTATGCAATAAAATACAAGCTTTAAGTAGCTTTAAAATACCGTAGATTTTTTTATCGAAAGTTGAAATTATTTTTATTTTTTTATTTTTTTTCGTGCAAATTTTCAAACACGGAATTTTTTGTTGACCTTAACTACATGGACTGAGGAGTTATATCGGAAAAATTTATAACCGAACAATTAGTTGTATACCTTATAGATCACGAATTTTCTCGGTTTTAACTGTATAAATAAAGGTGTTTGAAATTATATAGTATTACTAAATATATTATAAAAGGGCACAGGCTTACAAAGTTTCAGTCGGCTATTTGGAAAACTGGAGGACTACTTACTTTACGGCCACACAGACAGACGGACTTGGCTAAATTGACTTAGCTCGGCGTTCTGTTCATTCTGGTATACTTTCCGATGGGTTCATCTCTACTTCGTTTGGTACGAGCAACCAAAATGAATTGAGTGCAATTATTTTCACGTCTGAACGCAACTTAAAGTAGAACGAATGGAGTGAGCAATTGGTGTTCACAACGGTGCAGTAAAAAACTTCAACCGCAGCTAAGTTACATGCAGACGTTTTCGATGTGTAAAACATTTACGTGATGCCATTAACAATGTCACTGCGATGTTAACACACATACATATGTATGTACATACAGACACAAAATCATGGGGGTACATGTGTAAATGAGCAACATCACAGAAAGAAGTACGCGGCTGTATTATGCTTCAGTGTATGTAGAGTTCGAATGGGTAGTAAGTAGCACGTGCGAGTCGAAGGAATACCCTCCTTCTGATGCCAAAATATATGCAAACGTATACAAGTATACGAAAGTGATTGATGCCAATCCATTACTTGCAGCGTAACTTACTGGTTTTCAACGGTCTTTTTTGTATTAATTGTATTAAAAAAAACAAGAGTCACATAGTATAACTTTTGCAATTCATCAGCTTTTATTTAAAGTCATTCGATATTTGGCACTGAATTTGCGAAAAAAATATTCAAATAATAAAACATTTTTTCAAATATGAAATATATTACAAATGTATTGCTCAATCGTGCACATAATTTTCTCTTCACATCAGTCAATCAGAAATCTTCATCGCATGCCCAAGTTTTTTTTCTGCTGGGTAGTCGGTATCCATTGTCGCCTGGTGCTCGTATCTTTGTGGTTGTTGCGGGTTTGCGGCTTTATGTGGCTTCCGATGTGTTTAGTATAATTGAGAAAATTGCACTATTGGGAGTTCAACTGGAGGACAGTTAGTTTAAGCTGACTTGCCGGAATTTAGCAATGAACTTAAAGTAATAAAGCAGAAGATAGTTGAAAATTTGTGTTTATTGTCTATATATGTAAATATATATATAACCAAATTCATAGATTCTTGAACTATTTGCATTTCCAAGGTATCATTGGAAGATATATTTTTTTTACTGTCCATATCTCTAAACCTACATGAATTCATCCAGGATGTTCGGTACCAAAAATCATAAAAATTTTTGTTGTAAGAAAGGCTTAATTTTTCAATAGAACTGAATTAAAATTTGCTTATTAAATAACAAAAAGCAAATATTTTTCGTGAAATCCTTGAGAAGCTAAATTGGTACCACCTGTCCTTATAGAAATCGGTTAACGTCATCTAAAATTATGCGGTAACATACACTGCCGGCAAAAAGTATTGGCACAGCAAATACTTTTACAAAAATCAAAAATTTTTTTCTAATATTTTTTCGCCAATTATTTATAAAAATATTGTTCATTCTACAACAAAAAACATGAAAATGTAATTCCTAAACTTTGTGCAAAACTTACGAAAATTCAGCTAATTTTCATGCAAATTTTCAACTTTTCAATAATATTTTTTATAATTTTTTTGAGTATGCAGATTTATAGCCCAATCAATTTTATAAAAAAAAAATATTTCCACGAATTGATAGCCTCCTCCGTCGGTTAAAAACAAAGAAGCTTTACAATTAAATCTTACGCCATTTTTATGATAGTTAAAAAAGTCCAATTTAAAAAAATAACTGACAAAAGAAATATTGGCAGCGAAATATGAAAATGTGTCAAATCCGCCCGTTCATCTTTCTAGTGTTAAAATCTACTAAGTACCTTTGTACTTTGGTATTTGTCAACCTCAAATTATTAAGCTCTTAAGTATGTAGGTACATAGCTGCCTAATTTTTTCAGTTTATCATATAGCTATGATCTTCATATTCTTCTTCTATTTTTCCTATAAATTTTAACAGTTATTTATGGATTTTTATTTTTTTATCATATTCACTATAACCATTATTTTCAGATTTAATATTTTAGATCATAAAAGATTTAACTCGGGCATAGAATGCAGTCTTCATCATAATTATTTTGTATTGAAAAGACAAAAATCAAAAAATAACTATTTTTAATGATCAAAAAATAAAAATCTCGGCCATCTCTAACAGGTACTTTAACTCTTTTAATACCAGCATCCAATATCTAGTATATATAGTACTGTGCTTAAAG
The DNA here is from genome assembly GCF_001687245.7 of Rhagoletis zephyria. Classification (NCBI taxonomy): domain Eukaryota; kingdom Metazoa; phylum Arthropoda; class Insecta; order Diptera; family Tephritidae; genus Rhagoletis; species Rhagoletis zephyria. The sequence continues at coordinate 36,438 of NW_016161187.1, forward strand.
CTCTGTTTTCGTAAATAGGAGATCGTCTTGTTTTTTTCAGTAAAAAATGTAACGTGTCACACAAGTCAAAAGTAGAATCTATTGAAAAAACTATCTTTTTTAAATAGAATTTACGCTCAATAACTGTAAAGCTAAGAGCTTTATACAAAATTTTATCATATTTTTGAAATTAATAACCCAAAATTACCCCGTATACACATTTTTGCAGACAGACCAAACTTGACAAGGGATGACGGAAATTCGTTCCAAAATAAATTATCGTATGCGTTATTTCGAATAGGAACTATAGATATTCATATCTTTTACATATTTATTTCTCTCATAAATTGTAGTGACTAGTTTTTATGATTACGGAAAAATCGAAATATTCGAATTTATTTTATTTACTGCCTTCGACTATTGTGGAAAAATAAAAATTGAAAAATTGTTAACCTCATTAAAGTTTACACTAACCTCTTTTCTATCCAAACAAAATTCCGCTGCAATGAAAAAAAAAACAACTATCAAAAGAGGCTCTGCAAAGATTACACAATTTTTATGCTCATTTTTACTTTTTGCGCGAACACTTATTTATGTACTTTATAAGTCAAAGGTGTGCAAAGAGTGTATAACTTTTGGCAGGATGACAGCAGAAGTAATTGAAAAATAAGTATCTGCTAATGCAGCGTCCCATTCAAAGTCACCAAAACATATGAAAGCCAACTAAAGCGAAATGGTGCGCGAAGAGAAGAGCGCATTGGATTACCACTACGGAATGGTTGTACGTACATACGTACATACATACAGACATATGTAGTAAATTATAACCGAAACTGTCACAACCGCCATTTCGAGAATGCACTTAGTGTTAAAAGTAACGAAATTGCAGCCGTATGCTATGCGTTGTACGAAAAATACGAAAGAGATTAAAAAAAAAAAAGATTCTTGCAGTTAAAGGAAGAAAGAAAGGAAGGACGAAAATTTGAAATAAATAAAAGCGACAGTGACAGTAGCACTCTGCTTTATGCCAGCGAAGAAGCAAAAATAAAAATGCAAGAAAATAAAAAGGGAATTATAAAAAAGCCTTAACCCCTGACTTATACATATGTATATAATTTTTGGCTGTATTTATATAAAAAATACTTAATGTAGGTATGTACCAGTATACAAAATAGTTAATTATTTATGTGGTGTCTAAATTTATTTTCACTGTCCTCCATCACAGCGACTTAATATTTCATTCGCAAAACTTTTCTTTCGTCCCTCAGTGGCATAATTTTAAATGACTTCCGTTGATTTTTGTTCGCAAGCCTTTTCACAGTCGCCATGCTGACATTTGTCAGCATCTCTTTGCCTCTTGTAGCAGCAGCATTGATGCCAGCCAGCTACTGACAGCCACATTTCGTTGCTGCTATGAAAACTTTGAAAAATTCTTAATGTCACCACAGACAGACTGTGGTTAGCCGAGCAAAGAACATAAGCACACAAATACTTATCTACGGTACATACAAATTTATGCCTTCACACAATTTCCGTCTCAACTAAAGGCAGTTTGTATGTATGTATGTAAGTATGCGTTGAAGTAGTTTACTATACAATTGAGTCCATCTTAGCCATCCAATTAGCTGTGTGCATTGCAGTGGTTCGTGGCTCAGTACCTATTTAATTTATTTTTTTTTTTGCTATTACACAAATAAGGCAATCGCTATGTCGTACATATGTATGTATGTATGTATGTATGTATGTATATATGTGCGAATTCTTTCTGGTACTACTTAGTTGGAATGTCATTTTGATGGAAACTTTCTTGTGGTTTCTATTTACTTTTCAGTGTGCACTGCTTCATTGCTCATCGGGTTCATTTGTCTTGATTTATATTTATTACTCATTGCACTGCACGGAACGTCTTCCCTTGCTAGCTGAGACTCGTGTGCGGTAATGGCAAATTGACAATTATTAGCTTTCGAAATGAGTAATAATTAAAATAGATTTTGGCATTGGTGTGGTATGATGAAGTTGCAATTTCTTGGGAAAAGTTTTCAATAAGTAGGTACGCCACTTCACTTCACTAACAATTGACATACAAATATGTGAAAAGGCCTTATGATTGTAGAAACGTGAAAAAATTTGCAGAATTTCTTAAGTTTATGTACTTCAACTATGTCCATACAAACTTGTTTACTTGGCAATTATTTCCATTTCTGTGAAACTTTTTAAGTACATAAAAATAAAAGCAAGTCTTCTAAATAAGCCCACCTGCAAAATAATTTCATAAGTTTGCTATGCGACCTCACTTGAAATTTGTGGAAAATAAAATATAACGTTGCGGCAAAATATCTGCAGTATTTAAGTCAATAAATTTTAAAACTTTAGGATATACAAATAAATGTTTTAATTAATTCAGAGAATATATGAATAATTTCTATAGTGCGAATAGCAGGTCGTAAGTACATACTTATATCAAATAAATTTTAAAATAAAAGGCTGAGACTATTCTTTTGTGGCCTGTACTGTATGTTAGTAGCACCTATAAATTTAAACGTTGCTATTTTTTATTAAAATTTATATAATTCTTTTAGTTTCTGATTTTATAAAACCAGCAAAGATGTTTATTGCTATAAGTTTCGTGCACTTGCTCAAACAAGGTAGAAATAAAAATAATTAGTTTTTCCATTTATATTTCTTATATATATACGTATGTATGTATGTATATGTATATTTTCAGATTTTCCCATTTATACAATTTTTTAATCGATTTAAAAAAATACCGGAAGTTACATCTACAGAAAATTACCTCAAAGCCTCATGAGTACATAGTTACATGCAGGTTCCTTTCAACAAAGTATGATTTTTTGCTTTGACCCGAGCCATAGAGCATTTTCATAAAAGAGAAAAGTTTCTAACCAAAAGCATGTAATAAAATACGAGTACCATGGATACAAATGTAGTTAGTGGAAAACGGTTTGTACGAGTATTGGTTTCCACATGAATCTACATATGACCTATGATCAGTGTTGCCAGATCATTTTTTTTAACTAACTGTAAATTTCCGAAAAAAGCTGATTTTTCGTCCAAAAAACTATAAACTTCAAAAACGAGTTGAGGTTAAAAAACTTAAGGTTTTCTTTAATGTTATTAAATGTAAATAACAAAAAAGATTCATTGAAAATAAAACAACATAAACCAAATAGAGCATATAAATCAGATTAGGTTTTAATGAAATTCAATTCTTGGTTCTTAAAATACCAGAGACTGCTGAATTTGAATTTGATTTCCTGTTCTATTCAAATTGATTTGGGAAAAAATTCTTTCCGCATTTGCTTTGGCGACTGGACAGCTGAAACTATTTGTTTGAAGTGAGGAAAAAATTGACCTACAAAAAACCGGAAGAGAAATTTTAATTCATTCGTTCAAAATGGGAATTTATAATAGGAAGTAATTTAAACAACTACAAGTTTTTCTAAACAACTGTAAATTGCAGTTAAACCCGTGAATCTGGCAACATTGCCAGTGATACACTTATTAAATATTTTTCATGCAAAAATGCGAGCATGTACACATGTACATATTTATGTATTTCTGTAAAAGTGTACATATGTATACATATGTGAGCAAAACCCTACCACACATTTGCCATTTTCGCTATGCCAAGCAATATTACAGTACCAACCAAGCCTTGCTTTTTCCATATTCATTTGCCAACTACCTAATGAAACTCATCATTTGTGTTGTTGTTCAAACATTGACTCAATGTTGGTAACATTCATTTACAAAATAACTGCGTGTTTTACTGGTCGGCACCCACATAGTACATACATATATACATAGTAACGGGTGATTTTTTTGAGGTTAGGATTTTCATGCATTAGTATTTGACAGATCACGTGGGATTTCAGACATGGTGTCAAAGAGAAAGATGCTCAGTATGCTTTGACATTTCATCATGAATAGACTTACTAACGAGCAACGCTTGCAAATCATTGAATTTTATTACCAAAATCAGTGTTCGGTTCGCTTTACGTCCGATTTATGGTCTACATAATCGACCAAGTGAGCAAACAATTAATGCGATTGTGACCAAGTTTCGCACTCAGTTTACTTTATTGGACATTAAACCAACCACACGAATGCGTACAGTGCGTACAGAAGAGAATATTGCGTCTGTTTCTGAGAGTGTTGCTGAAGACCGTGAAATGTCGATTCGTCGCCGTTCGCAGCAATTGGGTTTGCGAAACACATTTCGAACCGAACACTGATTTTGGTAATAAAATTCAATGATTTGCAAGCGTTGCTCGTTAGTAAGTCTATTCATGATGAAATGTCAAAGCATACTGAGCATCTTTCTCTTTGACACCATGTCTGAAATCCCACGTGATCTGTCAAATACTAATGCATGAAAATCCTAACCTCAAAAAAATCACCCGTTATATAGGACTTGGCACATATATAAATATGAATATATACATATGCAGGTATCGTTCGAAACCGCATATGAAACCAACTACATGTCCAAGATAACCAGATACACTGTAGAGAAAATCGGTAAATAGAGGATTAAATATTTTGAGGCCGATTTTTTTATTTCATCAATTTTTTAGCTTTTCATATCTTTCACCAAAAAATGTTCTTGTTTCCAATTTTTTGTATTAAAAAATAAATAAAATCACAAATTTCTAATTATTTATTAAATTTTTCTGCGGGGTATACCTATGTTCTCGAATGTACATCGAGACACCTGAAAAAGAAAACACTCTATGTGGCAACGGTCACATCCGCACTCACAGTTTTAATGCCCCAAATATACATACATACCTACATATGAACTCAGGTGTGTTGCAATTAAGCGTGAATGGGAAAAGCAAGCCAGTACAGGCAAGCGAAAAAGTCGTCGTATTTGTATTCAGTTGTGCTAATAAACTTTTAATTCAATTTCAAGCGTAAATTGAGTTTAGCTTGTCTAACATGCAGTTCGTTTTTTGTCTTTTACATACATATGTATTTTGTTTTTTGACTTTTTTTATGCATTCTTTTGCTGCGAATATTTTTGTGTGATTTTTGAAATCATAAGCTCGCACAGTGGTTTCGACTATATGGAGGCAGGTGGAAATAATAGTACACCTGCACCGTTTTCACTGAAACTTTACGTGTGTTCTAGTTTTGCTTAGAAATAGAGATTTATGAAATTTTGTAAAGAGGGAATAATTGCCACGCCCTATACTCTTGTGGGCGGAAACATTAAATTTCAACCGATTTCTATGAAATTTAGGTTGTTGTCTTTTTTTTATTATAAGAAACCAAATATAAAATATAGGGAAGATTGGAGCACTATATCGTCCAAAACTCAAAAAAAAATATGGGCCCAGTCATTAAATGTGATGGAATTTTAGTTAATCATCGTGTCCTGCTTTCCACTCTCAGAAAACAAAGGTTATACTATAAAATTACTTAGGTATAAATACGCGCTTTTCCCAATATTTGGTGAGATTTTTTCATTGTTCGAAAAATTCTTTTCGCGAAATTATGCAAAAAGAAGCTGAAAATCAAAAACTAAGAAAATCAAAAATTACATATATTTGCAAAGTCGCGCGCAAAGATCAAATTATGTATTCGAAAACTACATAAAAATCTCCAAATTATTAGTCTAATTTCAAGATATGACAGACCGGTACTCTTACTTTTTTTACTAATAATCTTTAGCATCTACATTTCAAAGTAAATTTTTTGGTAAGAAAATATAAAATAAATGATAAATACCTTCACCTGAATATTCCATGACATTCAAATAATTGATTATAGTTGAAAAAGAAACACTTTCTTTAATAGGTTAATCGCCAAAGGCAACTAAACTGATTAGTCAGTATCGCGCCCATTCCCCCTTTTTTTTTTTTGAAAATTTATCGTTCGAGAAGAAGGGGGGTGAGTAAATAATGTCAAAATATTGAACATTTTCCAAATCATCCACCAATTATGCGATGTCGCCTTTTGCCACACATTTAATAGACGAAAAATATATATGGGTATTCACCAAATTGAGCAAGTGGCCCGACACGCTGACAAAACAGCAGATGAGCTCAAGCATTGCTCATTTTGGTGAATACCACTTATCTGAACTTGTAGGGCTGTTGTTAAAGCAGAAAAAAACTTACATATTTCCCCATGCAAGGCAACATAATTTGACTGATGACTACTAATAGCTTCCTAACAATTTTTAATATCTATGCAAATGAGCGTAAATTGCTGTCATTGTATTTTACGCTTTATTTTTTTGCATTTTTTTCTTTTTTTACATTTAATAAGTTGGCGGCTGGCGGCTGCCGGCCGTTGCCATAAACGTGTTGCTGTTGTTTTTTTGTTAAGCTCCTCGAAGTGTCCTTTGTTCGGTCTAAATTTAGGCATACCCATGTTTATAGTACAGCAGCGAGTAACACGTACAGAATCCCAAGTGTTTAATTAAGCGCAATTATTCGATTTGAAAAGGTAGACGACCTGCTGGCGGATGGCAAGTCGCATCAGCGAGAGTGGCTGGCGAAAGCTGGTGATAAGCGAAAGTCATTGAGTAGATTATTTCCCCCAAATTGTTTTTGTGTTGGTTGGTTCTGGTTACCAAATTGAACGATCAAATTACAAGCAAAAGCTGGCTTTAAATTTTTAAAGAAAATAAATATTTCTCACAAGTGTGTGTGTAAGCGCCTACGATACCGCCACTATCGAATTTGATGAGGACTTCGGGTTTTTATTAAAAACCTTAAAACTCAATATTAACTTATTAATTATTTAATAAAAAGAGGCTTAACTGAACTATATTAAAACACATACTCTCTCATATTTGGCTTTAAATAGGTGTGATGGTAAAATTACTTAATTTCGTGCTAGTACAAAAGATATCCTTAGATATTTCAGAAGCAAATATGCAAGTCGTGTGCATACGCATTTGGTTTATTTGAATGGAAATTTATAAGTAAGTTTGCTTCATCAATTTATTATGTTTAATATTCCTAAGTTTTAGTATTGCTAAGCATACATTTATGCAAGGTTTCAATATTATACGAGCATATTTGCGGAAGCTTCGGGTGTGCATGAATATATGCTCTTGAAGAAAACTGATATGTATGTATGTATGCTTGACAAAATATAATTTCAGGTATTTAATTAAAATGTTTCTAAATCAATAGCTAGTTTGTATGAAATTTGTTGATGATATACGCTGATGTTTATTTAATTGATCGTTTTGCGAAAATATATCTGTTGCATGCATAATCAAACTAATTTCGAATGGATGAGATGAAAAATTATAAGAAATTATGTGGAATATAAAGATTTTGATGTTAATAGGGGTAAATGATATTAATTATTTCACATTCATACATACCTAAATATGTACATATGTATGTACATTAGAGTGGTCCAAAAACAATAAATTCGGAATTTTAATGCCACCAGCCCCCAGGATTGTTCTGAACCGAAAAAATATACCCCAATTTTTTTATATTTAGGGAGTGCTCAAAGCACTCAAAGTTTTCAAAGTAAAAAAATAGGGTATATTTTTTTCGACCTTATTTTTTAACACACATTTTAGGACCATATATATATAAGTAATTTGCAAACAAATATTAATTTCAAAAACAAAAAAGCAATTTTAAATTTCTAACTTGGATATCAAAAAATTGGACATAAATCTTTGGCTATTGAAAAATCTGAAATACATAGTTATTTTTGGTTATATAAAGAACAAATATATTTTAGTTATTTTAAAATCGGACATAAATATCTGGCTATAAAAGGACTGGACATAAATTTTTGGCTATTAAAAAATTTTAAATAGTTATTGGCTTTTTTAAAGCATTGCATGTATTCTAAGCCATTTAAAATTAGACATAAATTTTTACGAATTCACAATCAGGGCATTAAATTTTTTGATATTTTTTTAACTCGCTGCACATTTATGGTTATTTCAAAAAAATTTGTTGGCATCTTATTAACAGTATAATAAATTTTGGACATTTAAAACCAGAACATGAATTATAGGGTTTTTAAAAGCTTATTTTTGGTCAATTAAAAACTCGACATAAATTTGAAAGAATTTAAAAACTCTACTTACATATCGTCACCCTTATGCCAGAAGCATGAATGTCCAAATTTATCTGTTTTTAGTTAGACATACATTTCTGAACATTAAAAAAGTGGACATAACTTTTTAGTCATTAAAATATTGAAGTTAAATTATTGGCTTTTCAAAAGTTTTGCACGAATTTTTGACCTTTTAAAAAGTGGACATCGATTTTTAGTTATTTAAATTCTGGACAAAAGTTTTTTTTGCATTTTTGAACCCGGTGTAAATTTTGGGTTATTTCAAAGGAGGACATAAAATTTTAATATTTAAAGAAATTAAATAGGTGAACGTGAAGAGGTATTTGGTCATTTCAAAGCGGTTATAATTATATAAATTATGACACTTTAAAACTGAAACATTAAATATTTGGACATAAATATTACATTAAATTCTGATACTATAAACTGATTTTAATTAATGGTCATTTTAAACTTGGCATGCATATTTTCGATTATTTTTAAGCTGAAAATAAACTATCAGCGTTTTATAATCATGGCATACATTTTTACTCTAGTTAATAATGGCCATAAATTCTTGACCATTAAGTATATGAACACAAATGTTAAGTTATATGAAAAGTGAACATAAATGTTTGGTTATGTAAAAAAAATAACATAATTAGCTCTTTGAAAGCTGGCTATAAATTTAAGAACTGGACATAAATCACAATTAACTTAATACTGCACACATATATTTTGGTACTGGATATATCTAAATTAAGGTTTACCTAGTTTTTAAACATACATTAGACATATCTTAAATTATTAAAATTAAAAAAAAAAATCTAATTTCAAAAGTTTAAATTTTTTCTAATTTGGTGGCACACTCTTGAAACTTTACAGATATGTTGTATTTGATGCCAGCATTCATTGCCTCTAATATGAGCATTCTAGTTGAAAACTTCCCGAAGTTATAAAACAAACAAATATTATGATTTTTTCTAGTGACAATGAAAAAATTAGTAATTTCGGTATTTTTTCGCTTAATAAACGTTTAAAGTCTAAAATTGTTCGAATACTTGATTTGTTTTTTATTTTACTTGTTTCTGGAGCTCTTTAGAGGAATTCTTTAGCGTGATACTAAAAAACAACTCATGAGATTTTGCTTATAAACGTTTTGTAGATACATACTATCACGTTTTTTTTTATACTTTTACTGCTCATAGCTTTAATCTATATTTTCAAAGACAAAATATTGCCCCCATTTACTTGTCACCTTCAATTTTATATTTTCAGTTTTTTGTAACCAAAATTGTATTCCGTTTATCTCTATTAATTGTTTCAATGACCAAAAATTCATGTCAAGTTTTTTGCGGGACATAAATTGATATACAGTTTTTTAGTAATGATCTTAAATCTCTGTTCAGTTTTGGAATTGCCAAAAATTAATTAGTTTCGGTGTAGTTTATAAAATATGTAAATTATCAAAATTAACTTTTTTTTCCATAATCTAAATTTTAGTAACATTTTTTAAAAACACAAAAATTTATGTTGACTTTAGAAAATCGCTAAAAAATGCATTTCCAATTTTAAGGTTCTGAAAATATCAGAAAATGTATATCTAGTTTTTAAGGTATATTACGTTTGTAAGTCCTACTCATTTAAATAGGTACTCATTCAACTAAACTCTGCAACTAAAATGCCGCTTATGTGAATGCAAATATTTGATTTTACTCCACATGGAAAAGCATGCCGCACTTATGTATTTACGTATTTGTATTTCTATTTGATAAAATATTAAATTACAAATAATTTGATAGCCAAATTTTCGCACAATTTACTTATATTACCAAATACCCGTATTGTCCACATTTCTATTTGCATCCGGCGGCAGCATATTTTCATAGAAATTCAATATGTTACATGTTTTTAAAACAAATTAAAATGCATGAACAGGCAAACGGGCGTGCAAAATAGGCATTCGGAATTGTATTAACGAACTACGCATTTTGCTATTATCGTTAAATATTTATAGATTTCCCCTTATTTGCAAATAATCAATTACATAAATGTGTATAGTCTAATAAATGTTTAGCAACAACACAGCAACAGCAACAACGACGCTGGCTGGTTGTATAATACTCGCATTTTTGTAAAACGCTAAATGCCGGAAATTTCAAAAATTATTTATGAACGAAAAATCAATATGTATGTGCAAAATCGGGGCTTAGTCTAAATAGAAATGCTTACTGAACTGAGTGTACACATATTATTCATATTCATATTTGTTAACAGACGTACCCCTTTTTAGTTACATTGATTTGGTTTATTTGCGCATTTAACAACTTCAATGCGGGTAATGTAATGGGATTTCAAAAATAATATTCAAGTTGAAATGAAAAAAAAAAGTTATGTCACTTTCAAAATAAGCAGCTCATGTTTACATAGGTTCATTGAAGTCTTTTTGCATAGCAAATATATGTAGCAACCATTAAGGCCTACATTCGAAGAATTTAAAAAAAAACTTAAATTCGATGAACAAAATGGGTTTTGAAGCCAAAAATCTGCCTTTAGGCTTTACCACAAATTGCATACACCATTTATTCACTTAAAAGTGTACTATGTATTTTGCTCACGCCAAACAAAATGTGATAATGCTGATACTCAATACTTACATACATAACAAAAAAAAAGTTGGGCTCAATTTTTGGCAGGCAATTACCACATTCATTACATTCACTTCGTGAACTTTGTTATAAGCACTCCTTTTGTATGATTTTGTGTAGAAACACACACAATGTTTCATAGCTAATTTCATACTTAAGAGCACTGCTGTACTATTTTTCCTTCAGGCCATGGGCTTTGTGTGCTCGAATTATTAATTTTTATGAATTTATATTCGATTGAATTGAAGATTTTTTGTGAATGCGGCAATGGTGAACTATTACTCTATTTACTCGCATTTTTTCCATGGACTAGAATTTTTTTTGACGTAGAATACGTCTTACCTTAAGGTATGGGGGCTATGTTCAAATGTTGTAGTTGTAATTTTTAGAGCTTCACAAAAACGCTTATTGCACGAGAACTAATAAAGCGATTTCAAAGAAAAGTGTGGCGTTTCAAAGATAAAATTCCAAACCTGTCG
>NW_016161187.1:48000-54433 GCF_001687245.7 Rhagoletis zephyria
GAATAAACAATTCTAAAGAAAAGTGGTCAAAAGGAAGAAACTAACAAATAATTTTTAAGCAAAAAACAAAACCGACTTCAATTCTCATATAAAAATTTAAGATTATCGTTAATTCCTTCACGATCCGAATATCGGATCTAAACAAAATTAGTACCCTTGAGGTTCCACCTTTCGGATGAAAAAATAATTATCCAAATCGGTTAACGTGCTCCAAGGTACAAAAAAAAAAAAACAAAAAAAAATATTCCAACGAACTGATAACCTCCTCCTTTTTTTGAAGTCGATTGAAAAAGTCATAGATCTTAAACATTTTACATTGCATTTAGAGCAGCCACTACGAAAAATTAACACTTTACTTAGCTATCCTCAAATTCGTAGCTTTTTCTATAAATTTTGTTATTTTCACTAAGTCAAATTCAATGGCATTTGCGGTCAAATGAGTGAAAACAAATTGTCAAATGGGACTGAAAATGGTATTTTGATTGATTTAGATCAGAATAGGCGTTCAGGCATGTACATGCGCTGCTAATGCGGCTATATGTAAGTTTTTGGCCGTTAATATCATCGATAAAGGTAGGGATAAAGGAAAGAAAGTTTTGTCAAAATATGTCGACAAATTTTGTTGTCAAAATATGACATAATGCAAACCAGCCTTNGAAAATGGTATTTTGATTGATTTAGATCAGAATAGGCGTTCAGGCATGTACATGCGCTGCTAATGCGGCTATATGTAAGTTTTTGGCCGTTAATATCATCGATAAAGGTAGGGATAAAGGAAAGAAAGTTTTGTCAAAATATGTCGACAAATTTTGTTGTCAAAATATGACATAATGCAAACCAGCCTTCATTCGCCCCCAAACAGTTCAGTGTCTAGGATGTTTTCAAATTTCATATTTTTTTTAGATGAGAACCTATCGGACCTATCTGACCCATATTCGCTTTTCGATTTCTGGAAATATATTTAAAATCTTTCGAAGTTACTTACGGCAATTTGATTATTTTCGCTAGACTTGCTGCACCTATAAAAGGAAACGGATAAATTAGCAGACTTTTCTTGTTATTTTATAAAAAACTGAATATAGAAGCTTACTTCGCAAAGTATCGCCAATATTTTTCAATAGTCAAATTTAGACAAAAACAATGCTTCTCCGATTCCCATTAGGCTATAGTCTATAGATATAGGCTCAGTCAAAACAAACACCGAATAATTTTTAAATTACATCAATCTTTTGTATTCATGTTTTAAATAAAATTAATAAAAAAAAAAACTACAAATGAATGATGTAACTAACTAACTTTTGTTTAGGTACAATCTATCTCATTTAGGCACATTTATTTTATGATATTAGATACAATCTGAAATTTCCATTTTTCATCCTTGTTGAGCACTGAGTGTAAGCCCTGTGGAGACAATAAGACCCACTACTGGTTCTCGATAAATCTAAACTTGGAGACAATAGATGCCAAAGGACGCCATATTTTCCAAACGGGGTACCGTTCATTACATTTTCTGTACTGCATCTATGCCAACCATTTATTTTTCTTTAACATTCAGCAGCTTGGATTGAATCACCTTCCCTTTAGACGGTTTGGCCGCTCCAATTACACCCTTCAGAGAGAGAGAGAGAGAGTTGCAAAAAAATTAAGCATGTTTTGTCTAGTGAAGGCTATTTTTTCTGAAATGCATTATAATAAATATGCCATTATTACCTCTCCCCTCCATCAATGACGCAGCCCTACATAAAAAAAAGTCCAGCAAACCAAGCGCACCTGAGTTGTGTCAGTATCAACAAGCGCATTATTACTCACAATAGTGTACAAAAAGTATACAGACATAAGTACATAAATATTTGTAAGCATTTCGTTTGCCATGGCTAACAAACGCAATCGTAGATCATAAGTTAACTGCATAACTGAAATAACACATGATCATGTAATTATTATTTATGCAATGCAGATACATTGGAGAAATATTACGAATATAGCTACATACATATGTATCAACATATTTATGTTTGTACCCCTGTAAGCCATAAAACAGTTTGCAACTCCTAAGACGCAATGCAGATATTCCACTTATTGTGCTTTAGGCGTTTCGCTACTCTGAAAATACAAATATACATACATACATATGTACAAGTATTTATGAAAGTAAGTAAGCCATACCACTGCTGCCGCTGCTACTGCAATTGTCGGTGATAATAGTGTTGCCCGGTTGCTACTATGTAGTCTCTAATCCGAAGTTGCAGATATTACAATTGTAGCCGCAATTGACTGGACATTGGATATGTGTATTCAAAATTCAACTCTGTTTCCAGTTGCACACACAATACACACATTCATTCTTGGTTGAATTTATACAAACACACAGAACATGGAGGGCAGCAAGCATCGTGAGTACTATGTGTGTACACAGCGCACATCTGTTGAGAATCGGAGAAATTCCTATAATGCTAACGGCATTGCCAATGTATGTGGGGCCCCCTGCTCTGCTAGGTCTGATGCGCATTGTAGAGAACCTCACTAAATAGTACATATTTACATATTTATTTATGACATTGGCTGGCACTGTAGTCTGCCGCAAGTTGCACTCACACAAATATATACACTTATGTACGTACATATATACGTATGTATGTGTTCATTAGACTGGGTCACTAAAATCGAGGTTGAGCAGGAAGTATGCAATATATTTTCAAATGTATTTAGTTGTAACTTCTTTGCAATCAACTGCTTAGTTTTATTATTAGTTTACTTATTATTCTTTATCTTAATGCTATTTTCAATTTTAATCCAAACTCATATATGTATTTACCTTGATCCTGATCTTCATCTACTTAATTATAATATATGTCTATATTTTGTATTATTTCTCATTGACGTTGGATTTGGCGGCCTTTTCCTTTTTTCTCTCTTCGCCCCCAGAAGATTTTTGATAAGTTGCACTAAGTTGTGGTCAAAGTCGATATCCTCGGCCCATGTCTGTCCTTGTGATAATGTAGAGAGGCCGGAGATAATGTTTGGATTTAGGAAGTTATTCGTAGACACATGAGCACTTTTCTGTCGGTATCTTGGACTTTGAAATCAAAATTTAATTTATACTTTTTTATGTTTGGTTTGGTTTAAAGCCATTGAACTAAAAGCGAAATTAAATTTCCTTTGTACTCTTTGAGTTTCGAGGCATTTCGCATCTTTCTCAGCCAATAATAAACATGAAATAAAATTATCCCGTTAGAACGCCTTCAAAATACGATTTCCATCTGGAGAAATTTAAAAAACTTTTTTTTTTAGTACAGTAAGACCCGATATAATGTACCTACGTCTAAACTGTTTTATAAATGCATGCAGTAGGTATGTATGTAAGTAAATATATTTATATGCAGCAGCAGGCAGCAGTTGTTGCAACCGCAAATTCCAGTCCATGAAAATATTCTTTGCTGCCCCCTTTCCCATTCATACGCACACACACACTTGCACCTCTGAACGGAAGCATGCGCTCAAGTCTTTCGTTCAACTATGTAGCAACTATGCAGTATTCGAAATTAAATTGAATTTCAAAAAAGTTCATAAATTGCACATTATTAAAGTAGTTATTGTGTGAGCAAGTGTGTGCACATACCATACGCCATATAAATACATACATGCTAATGTACATACATACATATGTAGTTGTGCAAACATTTGTTGTTGAGACCAGAATTATGAGCTGCAAAAGATATAACGAAGAATTGTTTGTAGCAACCAAAGTTTTGCATTTTTTTTTGATATTGTGCAATTACATAAGTAGATATATAAACATCTGTATAAGTGAATAAAACTCATACACTTACGTACACCAATGTGCATTTGGAGTAATGTTTTCACTAGTACCAATAAAATATATGTATGCATATAAAATGTACTTAAATATTTAATATTAATTTAAGATCTATACATATTTGCCTATGTTAGTAAATAAATAAATATTATTACAAGTCCTTTTGCAACAATAAATAAATGTCGCGTACGTAACATGCGTTTATATCACAAATATTAACTGACTTACATGCGTCACATAACATCTACCCTAGGCAATACTTTCCTCATCATGAGATCAATGAAAGGCAGTCCACAGGGAGGTCTCCATTCCATATTGCTAAGCTCTGCTAACTGGTCAGGAAGCTTTAATTAACTCAATCGTCTTTCAGAGTTTATTAACCACGCCGTGAAACTGCATCTCAATGCCCACTTCGAGAGGGAAATTGTCGTCATACTTTTGTTCAATCAAATGTGTATATGAGTTAAAGTTATAAAAATAGGCGTGCCAGTTTCTGTCGAGACTCCATCGTTTCTTTTCAGCATTTGGAAGTGAAACTTCTTTAGCGGCTGTTGGTTGGTTAGGAGTAAATGACAAATTCAACGGAAAAGGTGCAACGGAAATGGTGTAACGGAAAAGGTGCATCGGAAATCGTGCAACGGAAATGGTTGGGGCTGAAACATGGTATTAATTTAACAAAAACTTGTTAATAAAAGGCTAAAGAATAACACTTAGGAAAAGGTCAATACTTACAATGAAAGTAAAGCTGAGTACGTACATAGATAAAGAAAGGGATAAAGGCAAAGGTAAAAATAAAAACAAAAACAAAGATGCCTAAAGATAAAGGCAAAAATGAAGACCAAGGTAAATTTAAATACTTTAGTTATATATGAGCAAAGGTGAAGGGGAATATGTAGAAGAAGAAAATGGTAAACATAAAAGTGAAAACAAAGATTAATATAAAGAAAAAGATAAAGATGAGGCTACCAATAAAAGTAAAAATGAAGATAAAGTAAGAAAGATTAAAATAAATTTAAATATTGAGAAAAGTATATAGACAGAGGCACAGAGTCTCAATCTGGGAACTATTTCACAGATTTTCTGGATATCGATATTTTTTATCGGTTTTGTTATCCATATTTTTATTGATGTTGTTGTCGAAATTTTTATCGACATTTTCATGGATTTTGTTATCGATATTTTCGGAACTTGGCGATATAATAATCGACTTTATTATCGATTATTTTATCGCTTTTGTTATCGATTTTGTAATCGATATTTTTAGCGATTTTGTTATCGATAATTTTTATCAATGTTGTTATTGTTTTTTTTTTTCATATCGATTTTGTTATTGACATTTTTATCAATTTGGTTATCGACATTTTTATCGGTTTTGGTATCGATATTTTTATTGATTTTCTAATCGATTTTGTCATCGATTTTGTTATCGATATTTTTGTCGCTTTTGTTATCGATATTATGTTGGATGTTACTATCGATTTTGTTATCGATAGAGTATTAAGATAAACGAAAACAAAATAACATAAATGTAATTAGAACGAACAGGGGTAGAGGTAGCAATGCATGAGCTAGACCCTTCTGCCCTTCTACAGGATTGAGTATAACATCAAACACATTTTGCACCGGGTAAGGGCAACATTTTTTGGCAGAAACGAAATCACCATAAACTATTCACCCTATCATTAATTTCCTTGATTCAAAAAAGTTTTTACTCTCCCATTTCCACGCAAGAGCTATAGAAAAAAAGTGAAATATTTCCAAAAAGTCACTTTTAGGTGAAAAAGAATTTTTTATTTGAATAGCTTATTTCTCCAAAAGTGTTCAAATAAAACAAGCAGCCAGCCTTCCAGGAAAAACTATGACATGAAGCCATGACAAATTTCATGAAGAATGTGGAAAAAAATTCATCATTAGTTTATGTCATAAATGAGATTCAAAGTGATATGCAAATGTTTAAAAATTTAGTACAGTTTATTCTAACAGCTTCTAAACTTATTGAGTGACATTCAGGATAATATTTTACAAAAATGCAAAAATAAAAAGAAAATTAATTTTTAAAGAGCCTGAAAGAAATTTCGATTTCTGCATAAATTTTCACGTCGATAAGCGATTTCAGAGGATAAACTTACCAATCTTTAAAAAAATATAAAAAATACTTGCCGTGTACACTTTCAGGCGAAAATTGCAAACTTAATAGTGATATAGACAAATAAATTTGACCTGCGAATGCAAAGGTATTTTTTTTTTAGATTTTACTATATGGCTCTAGGTGTTTCATCCGAAATTGGAATCATTTTTCTTTCTAATAATTGCAAACAGCCTGACGACTATTTCGGTAGCGCGAGAGTATCTCCTAGTCAGACTTATAGGGATTTAAAGCTACAGGGATATTGAAGAAGCTGTGTGTTAGATGAGGTGCTAAGGCATCCTGGAGTAGGTCTCACCGAGAGCAAAGAGAGTGGGACTACTCTTGTACAGATAGGCCTCGTGTAGATCAGTTACAGCTGGGCAAATATTAAAACATTTAAAACAACAACGCCTTTCTGAACGAGGCGGTCGAGCAATCACCTTTAGTTACATAAAATGTCCCACTACCCCTTCCTCTCTCTTTTCTGT
>NW_016161188.1:0-54423 GCF_001687245.7 Rhagoletis zephyria
AAGCCTTCGGCATAGCCGAAGACAGCGCTGCTCTTACTTGTTTTGATTTGTAGCTGCTACTTTTGCTGCTGTTTTAATTGAAGTTGTCGATGTGTGTATATGTATCACATATATACCTACATACTTACAGGCATTTCTATAACTTTGTTTGCATTCACGTGTTAGTACTTCTCCTTCGCTTTACTTCTGCTCTCTGCTTCATGCTGATACTCTTGCTATTCTACTATGGTTTTAAATATTAAACAAACGAAGGGGAGAATCTTCAGTTTAGAATGCCATAAACTGCGTAAACACATACAAAGTCACACTCGTGCATTTATATTTGAGCTTAAATTTATTACCAAGCACGCAATAGACATTTTATTACAGTGACAACTATCAGCGGGCGCACTATGAGCTACATACATGTGTACATACATACATATGTACACAATTGCATTCATGTACATACGAATATATGCACATACGTAGAAATTAAGTGGCTGGTTTTGGCCACAAGCAAGTGTTCTTTTAACAGTTGTCATTGCCGTTTGCGTTTGCTGCTTGACTGATTTGCTGGTGACTTGTAATTATTCTTTACATTTTGGTTTACAGACAAAGTCAGTGACAGTAGTAGCTACAACTTTTTCCAATATGCAATGTACCTACGAGGAGAGGATGAGAAATGGTGGAAAACCAAAAAATAAAACTCTTAGAAACCAATTTTTGATTGCAATCATAATTCGGTTGAATTTTCTATATACGTGTATATTAGTGTGGTTTTTAAAAAATCAAATGAATGCTTTTGTTCAGTCTCACACCCTCAATCGGTAATACCACGGTCACAGATATCACATATACATTTTGGTCCCGATTGGAGACGATTAAGGCGTGCCGCACAGGGGCCAAAGTTCGGATTCCTCTATAGAGACTCAAAAAATTAAAATTCTTATTTCTTCATCTAATATCCTAAATCGATACTACCATAGTCGAAGATATCACATATATGTAAGTGTTGGTCCCGATTGGAGCCGGTGAAGACGTCTTCGTATGGTAATCTGGGTTTTGACCACTGTGCGCCACGCCTTAACAGATTCCAATCGGGGCCAAAATTTATATGTGGTATTACCAATTAAAGGGGTGAGAGTGAAAAAAGTCGGTCATTTGATTTTTTAAGGACCACCCTAGTGTGCATATTAATGTTGTTTTTTCTGAGCTCCCTGCGGGAACTTTTTATACCAAATTTTGACAAAAAAGTTATTTTGGTTTGTTTTTCATCATTGCTCATCCTCCCTCCTTATATTTAATTTTAGAAAAATTGCATGTACCTAGTGTACATATGTAGATGTACGTACATATTTATAGGGCAACATTTTTACAATACATTCTGACAATACTTTGTACCTTGTATACCTTTAACGTAGTCAGATTTTGTTGCACTTATATAGGGGGATCCATCTAGAACATTGTTTAATTTTAAATAAAACACTTAAAACAGAACTGGATGTCCAAATTTTTATTATCACCCGAAAGAAGAATCTCTGACATTCACTTTTTAAAGATAATTTCATTCAAATGTTGGCCGCGACTACGCTATAGTTGGATATATGTAGGTGGGATTCCTATTTTCATTTACTCCTTCCAGCACCGAGCGAATTACGCGAGTAATGTTAGCTTCCAAGCTTTGAATCATAGCTAGCTTAACGACGAAGGCTATTGACTTCACATATCACACAAAAGTTTCGCCATGTTTTTTGAGGTTGGAAAATTCGGACGTGATGGATCAAGATGACTTTCGTATTCGCGTTAAGCGATTCTAAAAACATATAGCACGCCTAATCTAGGCAAAAGCACCTTTCATCAATTTTTTTTTTTTGTAGTCCTGTATTATTTATAATTTATTTAGTTTTTTGCGTTTCTCTTTTTATATTACCGAGTTTCCATTTTTTTACTTATGTTTCAAGGTTCAAAGAATAATATGAAATCGGTTAGATGAGTAAGCCTCAAGTTTTTTTTTGTCAAATTTCGGCAATCAAAAGTTATCATAAGATATGCCCATATATGTAAATGCAATAATAAAAGTTTTACTCTCTCCTAAAAAATTTTGGCAACCGCACTAACGAGGTTTTGCATTATCTTGATACGTGGTTTTGTATTTTAAACGTGGATATGTATGTATATTTATATGAAATCTGGCACTATAATCTAATTTGTTGAATCCCCCCCTTATTTATTCTACATATTTTCTAGATTTTTACCGAAGCATTTTTGGGCCACGCTTTTGTTTGGCTCAGATTTGACTATTACTTAAGTGGTTGACTTAGTTTTTCGTAGTCGTCTGCCGGTTTTGTATAATTTTCGGAACTTAATTTGGTTTTTTGTTTTTCTCTCGCTTACTTTTCTTCACCCGGTTAACTTGCTGAATTGGGTGAAACGGCACTAAGTCTACATATGTACATATTTATGTGCGTTTATTTATCATACTTTGCAACGGAAAGTTGCTCGATTTAATGTGAAGCTAAAGTCAGAATTTCCGCAATTTTCGTTGCTTGTGAAAACGCTACTGCCTCGTTTACTGCTTACAAAGGGCTCAACCATGACCTTTTGGTGACATTATTTGTGTTTCCTTGTGCTTTATGATATTTTTCTCTTACAGCTGGTAGTTTTTTTGTTGTTTTTTTTTTTAATTAATTGGAATGAGTTTACAAAACAACAACAATAAATATATTCATACAGTACACTGAAATATAATTTACATTTGTTATCTATCCTTTAACCTTACAAAAATTGTTTGGTGTAGTGAGTCACTGTTCAAATTTCTTACGAAGTGAAGTATTTATTTACGAATAGTCTTGGAAGTCTCACGTTAAACAAAAGACGTCTTCAGTGACGTGGCAGAGAAAGGTCATAATCTGTTTCAGAAAAGCTGCAGGTCGAATTTCAAAGAGCTTTCCCTACAACACCTGAAGCTGGCTGGTCTTGGTGCCATGTTAAGCTTGTCGTCGCTTAGTGTCCTTAGCCAAGGGAAAGCCCGTAACTTTATCATTGCTGATGGCTCTGAAATTGACACTGGGTCAAAATATGAATTCTATATCGAAGATATTGCGGAAAGCTGTACTTTCTCCCTGGATGAATAATGCCTCGGTACTACATGTAGAACCCTAGGTATTTGCAATAGTCAAATTCGTGTATTACCTGGTGGAAAATGAATAGGAGAGCTAGGAGTTTACGTGTCTTTAGTGACACTCAAGACGCACTCAAGGCATTGGCCATCCCTATAACTACACTAAACTATGCAGCTCTATGACTAACTTAAAAAAAAAATCAGTATATTTTCAAAGTCAAAAACTTATTTCAAGACACAAACTAGCGCACACCTTTGCCATACATACAAACTCATGTACATAGATTTATGTATTTTTTTTTCCATGTACTTCGTGCTACTCTTCGCTTTTGTTTTACTGAATGATACTACAAAAAATTACAGAAAAAATAATTGGAAGAGCGTACTCTACAATTCGGTGTGTCTGCTTTAGCGTTTATGCTTCAGTTACTAGACTATGAGTCACACGTAGCCGTGGTTATAATACAATTACGTATAGTGAATGAAAATAAATAAACGAAAAAAAAATGATGAGAATACCCCTCTTTTTTTGCTGTGTTGGTAACACAGCTGCGTTTGACTTGAAATAATTAGTTTGTAGCAATTATCAGATGGTGTTGTCAAGATTTAAAATTCAAGTATTTGCAGAATGTTGCATGTGGAGGAATTGGGTTGTTTTGTTTTTTTTTTTCTTTCTGCAAATGTAATACACCCTATTTTTTGTCAGTTTATAGCAATTATAACTATCGAAGGCATTCAAGGGACTACTGATTTTGCAGTTAAAAAAGAGAGCTGAAAAGTATTCATAGTTCTATGCTTCGTCTTATGTAGTTTTTTGTTGTTTTTTATAGAATTCGCCACTTTTTAGTAGTGAAAGTTGTAAAATCTATTAACCCTAGTATTTCGAAAAAGTAATTCTATGACCAAAAAATTTAGCTCCTACTTTAAAAAAAAAACATTTTTAAATTTTTTATCAGGTTATCAGGTTACTTATCAGGTAACGGTTATTATTTTTATAATAAAAAATAAAATTGAAAAAATTAAAAAAGTATTTAAAAAATTTAAAATGCCCTAAGGCAGTTTTCCTTAAATGGGTTAAGAAAAAGATTAAAAGTCACAAAAAATCCATTAAATTTTATTGAAAAAACAAAAATCCAAATTTAACGCTTATTATTGAAAAAAAAAACAAACAAACAAAAAACTCATAAAAAGATGATTTTGCAACGACCTAAACTGGAAAACCTTGATATTTAATGCTTATTTTCGGCAACTGGATTTACTTACCGAAAGAGCTATGCATAACGCACCAACATTTCTCAGAAAGTCAAACAATCCTTTTTAATGCCGGCTCGAGGTCGGTAGGGTTATTGTATTAAGCCGGCATTAAAAAGGATTATGCCAGTAAAAACATATACATATTCATTTCTCAGAAAATTTAGAAGGGCTTTTGACCACTTTGAGTTGACACCGCTTCCTTCCTGGCTAAGCTGTCCACTACCTCGTTCCCATCTTTTATTTGTGACTTGGTACCCAAAGCAGTTGGATATTATTGTGTTCAGCAAGGGCGTTAAGTTTCTCAATGCACTGCAGGACTAATGAAGATTTGACTTTAAAATATGAGGGAACCTTGAGTATCGTCCAACTATCTCTAAGGATTAGAATGGTCTTCATATCTGCATTAATGATCACCCTATTCTGGGGTCATAAATTCCTACCCTCATGCCTTCTGGGTACTCCAGATTGCTTTGCTGCAGAGCTCTATTTTCAGTTTTTACTCGAAAATAACCTCCTTGTTCATATCGTCATTGGTGAAAAAGTACAAATGGAGGCTGTTACCGTGCTTTTCTATTATCCTAGAGCATAAGATCTTTCCCTTGCGAAATTAGCACTGTCTTGCCGGTTCTTTCGTTAGACAAGTATGTAAGCTCTTGAAATATATTCCACCGCCCCATAGATCACTATTAGTTGCACTAGCATATCATACATCCATGTCAGTATCTTTGGGTTGTACTCCCAAAAACTGCCTGCTAAGTGCCGCTGTAACTTTTAATGTGGTCGAGTCTTCCACAAAAGCTTGGAGTCCAGAACGAGACCATGGAACTTCAAATCGGTAATTACATTGGTCACGACCGAAGTTATATTCCTCACACACGAAAGAATTATTATTTTTAAATAAATTGGGGCAAGTACCGTCTTAAAAGTCTTAGTAAGCCTCTCCGGAATATATAGCTCAAAAACTTTAAAGTTGGAGTAATTTTAGAAAAAATAAAAAATAAAAATTAAAAATGTTTTTTTTTTTATTTCAGTAGTATAAGAATTTTCTTTCAGATCTCATTAAAACCTTCTTGCAGTTCGCTAGTTGAAGTCTTTTGTTTCCGCATGTACCTTCATTAAACATCTCTGCATCTGCCGAATGCATCTTATTTTCAAAACTCACAAAAATAAATCAAAAATCCGCATCTAAACGACAACAGCTGCTGCACTACTACCTTTCTGCCGCATTTTAATTTTGGGTAAATCCCTACGAGTTCCAAGTGTTGCCTGTGAAGTGCAGACGGCGCGGAATCTCACGCATACGCACATGTTCTAAATGAAAAATTTCAGCCAACTGGTGCAGGTACAGTTTCTCCGCAAGTAGAAAAACTGAATTAGAAAAATAACAAAAGTTTTCTGTTGACCTTCGAATGCTGTGATTCTGATTTTGAATTTGTATCTTTTTCTTTTTATGTGATTCGTGTTTTACTTTATTCCTTCATTACGTTCTATGTCCGTGCAGTTCTTCTGCTTGTTAATCCGCTTACAATGCTTGCGCATGCGTGACGTAATAATGCAATGTCTGTCATTAGAGAAACCAACTTTTCCAAATTGTCCTGAAAAGAGAAGGAAAAAGGGAGTGGGAAAAATTTAATTCTTTTTGTTGCCACGAAACAACAGTATACACCTGTATGTATGTATGTATGTATGTATGTGAGTAAATGAGAATGTGCGTGAGCTGTGAAAACCACAGTAAGTTCCAAAAGCAGTAGAAAAAAATTATTTTTTCGTGTTTTTTTTTGTATGCTATTTTTAAGCTAGCAAAACCTACAAAATTTCCGATGATGGCGGTTAGCAGAAATTTAATAGGAAACAGCTGTTTTAGAAAAGGGCCTTGTTAAGTTGTGAAAAGCACCTTGAGTGCACCACAGTACACACAAAAAATATACGCAAGTGTGGGAACTAAAAAAAAAAAATCCTAAGAAATGCATAAATATATTTACGCAGACATTTCATTTAATTGCACTGCATATTCATTGCGTTAACAAAGTTATTATGCAACTTGCCGCATTCTGTTGCAGTTGCATTTACCAAAACAGCATTTCACACCAACATTATAGAAAATATGTATGTGTGTTTGTGTAGACAAGCGTGTAAGAAAATTACAGCGGAATTAATTGATTGTAAAAGCAAATTGTTTGAAGTGCGATAACAGGAAAGCAAAATTACGCCAAGTACTTGTTGCAGAAATTTTAACTGTTGAATTGCATTGGATACGTTGACAATGAGCCGCACTCTTTTCTGCGTCTATTTGCCGTCACCAGTTCCTTAACATAAGTTTCATTGTCTGTTTACTATTTGTATTTTGCTTTGGTAACATTTTACTTTTGCACGCATGTCTGCTTAATTTATTACTCGGCGCAATAAGCGGAAATTTCTTTGACGCCAGCGTATCGCTGTTGTTGTTTTTTTTTGTTTTTTTGTAAGTCTTTATTATCACTGCACTGCTAGCGTTGCTAATGAAAGCGAATCACTAGGCGCTGTGTGGAAACTATAGAAAACCCTATATATAAGTATGATACAAATAATAAAGATATGTATGTACAAATGTACGAGTACATATATGGCGATTATGTGCTAAGTACCGGCGTATGTGCGAAGCTACGAAAATTTTTGGTTTGTTGTTAAAAGTAATGTTTCGCACGACTTGCAGCTGCATACATCTATGTGCGTAAAAATGTGGTTTCTCCCAGTGAGCAAAAGAAATGAGTGAAAATATTTTGAGGTAAAATCTTTATATTAATACACTAACATAAATTTTGTCCGCCTTCGTTTGACGATTCAACCGAACCGATAAAAACCAAGAACACTATTGCGAATGTATTTTTCTGTAGATGAGGAGAGTTTTTATGGTTTCAAAATTGTTTGAAAATTACGACTAAAATCGTTGTTTCAATTTGAGTTGTTTTCGAATTTCGTTTTGCTTCGTATTTGAAATTAAGCTTTGCAATAAAGATGCATGTAATAATGAAGAATTAAATGATGAAAACGATTATAACGTGAGGCAAAATTGGAGATAAAGATGAAAAATTAAAGTAATGAGAAAATTGAATTGAGAATTAGGGTAACTGAAAGGGTAAGAAAATTGATTGCAATTTTTCGATAGGAAACTAAATAAATTCAGTTATAAAAATTTTAGTAATCAAGTTACTAAAATTTATCCAGTCATCGAAGTTTATAGTTATCGAAATTCATCGAGTTATCCATGTTTATAGAGTTATCGCAATGTATCGAGTTATTCAAATCGATCAATTTTTATTGAGTTGTCGAAATTTATAGATCCAGAAACTTACGAAACGAAATTTATGGATAGTTATCGAGATTTATTGGATTATCGAAATTTGTCAAGCTATTGAAATCGATATTAAATAGATTATCATAATTTATAGAGGTAACGAAATTTATCGATTTATCGTAATACATCGAATTCTTGCAGCTTAAAGAGTTATCGACATATATTGACTTATTGAAAATTAATCTAACTTTTCGGAATTTTCGAATAAAAATTTAAGGTTACATAAGTTTATCGAGTTATCACTGCCTATCGTATTTTATCGTTATCGAAATTTGTCGATAACTTTTGAAAAATATGTAGCAATCAAAATTGGCCGAGTTATAGAAATTTATAGAGGTATCCAAAGTTTATCGGGCTACAGATTTATAGATTTACATCGATATATATGTATTTTTTTTTTGTCGTAGAAATTTATCGAGTCTTCAAAATGCAGTTAACGATATTTCTTATCAGTGCTGTTATTGTTCGATAACTTCGGCGATTATGATGTCGATAAAAATGTCCGTAAATATAAATGACGCAATATTTAGAAAAATATATCGATAACAGTGTCACAACAATATCAATGAATATGCACGCAAATAGATATAGCAATACTTATACATAAAACTAAACTTATATAGAAAAACATACATATATCGATTACCTTATCAAAGAATGTACCGATAACCAATATCGATAACAATTATGGTGCTAATTGAACGGAAAATCGAAAGCAAATAATTTGTGTTTGTTTTATTGACACCTGCTATGTTTTTTGTGCTTACCTGTTTGTGCTTTCTCTGCCCGCGGAACTGCCGACGAGCATTTCTGCCTGGGGGAGAACCTTTCCCTGCTATCTCTGGCTTTTTTCCACGGCCTATCAACATGACAAATTCGTCTCTAACATCCGACTTCGAATTTTTTTTTATCGTTATTTTGGCTCTGCATTAAATTTCCTCTAACTGGTTAGCTGCGACAAAAAGATATATCGAGGGCTTTTATTCAATACCCTCTATCTGCACTTTTCACAAAAATGAAATTCTGATATAAAAATCCATCTAAGAGTTAACTGTCATCGGTGATATTAGTGCTGATCTTGTATAATGCTTGACGGAAGAATTTACTTTTAAATTAGGGTATATGATTTGTCTCAGGAACATCTAATTTCATCAAATTTCTGACTGATATGTACGACCTCATTGTATGTCAACACCAGCAAGCCTCGAATGATGCTATTTTTGTTGTTGTGAAAGGCAGCTTCATTGGCCGGAAGATCTTGCAGAAAAGGAGAAGTTACTATTTCTTTCAGCAGTTTTGGACACTTTTCATTAGAAGAGCTTCTTTTATCGTCACCCGCCCAGTTGTCGCCACGCCTAGGATTTGCGTCCAATTCACCGAACTTGTTCTCGAAATGTTTGCGTATACATATCCCCTCGCAACCACTTCAAAGGAGTTTTGTACTTTTTACGACTATACCCGTGACGAGGAATGGTAAAGCACCCCAGCCCAAAGGCACGTAAGTCGTTCTTATCGCGGTTATTTCTTGATTCCTATGATTCGCTTTTTCCAAAAAATTTGGATATTGTTGCATCACTTGGTAGTCGTAATTTATAAATTAAAAACTTTAGGGTAATTTATTATTTGAAATTTAGTAAAAAAGTATAGCCACATAGCCTTACATATATCCGACAACCAGTATTTAATATCTGAATTTCGATTTTATAGAGCGAAAGTTTTGGTATTTTTTTTTATCCACTTAGTCTTTTCTTCTATCAGCATCACTAAAAAATGTAAAAAAGCCAAACGAAAGAATTTGCAAATAACGACCATGATTTGCATACTTTGAAAATATTTATAACAAAATCATCTTCTAAAAGGCAACTATTTTAATTATAACTTATATTATATTGACTAACAGATAAAATGTTGAGTGTAAAGGCAAAACATAGGAGCATATAATAAAATAAGAGCTAACAAGTTGTCTAAGAAACCTGAATCTAGCGGGCCTCTACTAAATTTTTGATTTGTTAAGTGAATATTTAGATATAGCCCACACTTGTTCAAAATACCGAATATCTCGTTTGCTATCAATTTGTAGACTTTTAAAATATTTTTTTCTTTTCTTTCTAATTATTTCTTAATTTACTATTCAATGCTATGCCGCAATAGAAGCCACAAAAAAAAATTTATCGACAGTTGCTTTTTCTCTTTTTGTGTTTACAAATTTAAATCTACTTCGACTGAAATCAAATTAAAAGACATTATGCAAATTTTGTTAGCGTATTCGTTCGTTTACAATAAAGGGAACAAATTTTGTTTGGCTTATCAGTTACATACAACATCACGTTGCTAGAGAGAGAAAAAATTTAATCAAGATAAAATAAAAAATTAAAAATTTTGTGACTCCTAACGAGTTATTTTATCATAGAAAATTGATTTTATAAAAAAAAAATTTGCTTTTATTGACCCATACAGAGCTCCTAATTTATTGAACAATCAAAAATATCAACAAATTCAATCAATTTCTCTCCGGCATACAATCGCTTGTTGTTGCTACTCGCATATCGATTCCAGTATATTAGGGAAATTTTCGCTGGGCCACCAAGCTAAGCGATTGGACTTTACTGGTTTCGAGCTGCCAACTGCTGCCGTTGGTTGGCTTCGAAGTTGTTTAGCTGCTGGCCACAGCTGCCACGTTTACCTCTTAGCTATGTATGTATGTATATTGTTGTGGCCGCTGGTCAGACACACTCTTTTTTG
The DNA here is from genome assembly GCF_001687245.7 of Rhagoletis zephyria. Lineage (NCBI taxonomy): Eukaryota > Metazoa > Arthropoda > Insecta > Diptera > Tephritidae > Rhagoletis > Rhagoletis zephyria. The sequence continues at coordinate 10,434 of NW_016161188.1, forward strand.
TTGTTTTTGCACATACAAACAAGCGTTTACGTGTAGATATGTGTTTAAGTGGGGAAAACTTTCACAAAAATCAAATGCCTTAAGAAAATTATTCAAATATTTGTACCACGTAGGGTCACCTACAGCAGGCGCAGGTGTATTTGATTGCTTTAAACCCTATTTTTTTTTTTGCTTAATATTTGGTGGCTTATGGAAATTTTTGAGATGACTTGCTGCTTGTAATAATTAAGTGATTTACATAGTTTGGTGGTTGACTTACCGTGGAAAAGTGAAAATGAAAAGAAATTCGGCAGTTGATACGAATTTAGTTGTCTATAGTAAATTGATCACTGATCAGTTATACATAATTTGATATTCAAATACAGGTATATTTTGGCTTTTCATGTTGTATAAATAGTTTTGAAAAGTAGTATTCGGTTATCAGCAGGTTCGTGACTTAAGTCTTTTGTTATTAGAAATTTTGGGCTGATTAATGCATTTTTAGTTATTTTTCCACTCAAATAAGTGAATTAATAAACCAACATTCAAACAAAGGAATACAGCTGTGAAAATTTGTAACCATATTGTAGGCAGGGTATATCCCAGATTTTTTCATCAATTCTTTCTAAAAAGTCAAGTCATAACGTTTTCCATTTTAATGGCTTCTTTTTGTCGATTAATTGAAAAATAAATCTTTGTGCTTGCAGCCAAAAGCTGGATTGATGTTTTTCTGCGCATTTTGACTTTTTACCGCTTTTCACTAGCTTTATTATACTGTTATTTCATTATTTAGACACTTCTTCTGCCACAATAAATATATGAATCAGCAAACAATAATACCTAAGCTTATTATGTCCCTTGGTAGTAAGCCAATAAACTTTACAAAGCACTTTTGTACATTCATATATCCGAACTAAGGAGAAAGAAAGAAATATAAATAATAACATCGTAGTAGCATAAAATGTAAGAAGTCATTGTCATTGAGATGCGCTATATTCTTAAAATGAAGTTAAATAAGTGATTGCTGGATTCACATATTTTTTATTAGATAACATATATTACACAACAAACATACAGTGCCGAACAGAAGTATTGGCACAGTGAATTTTTCGCAATTTATACTGAGTTGTTTAATCTAATTTATTTTCGATATTGTTTTATAAAAATATTGTTCATTCTGGAGAAAATGAGCAACACCTTCTACTAAAAAAAACTTAATTTAAGTATAACAAAGTCACACTTATAGTAGCTGAGACTTACGGTTGATTTTTGAAATTTTTTCTTTTTGTTGAAGGTGTTGCTCATTTTCTTCATATCATCGAATATACTTCGTATGGAAGAAAACTACTGGCACGATCAACAAACAAAAAAATTTACAAAAATCAACGGTAAATCCTAGCTGCTTCAAACTTGGACTTTGTTACACTAAAATCTAATGGGCTATAAAACTGCATACTTAAAATCTTTCTAAGAAATCTAATTAAAAATCTCGAAATTTGCCAGTCACCATACTGGATCCGCCATTTTGAATTTTGCAATTCTGACAGCGGATTAGTAATTAGTGCCCCCGAAAACTCCCTGGTACGAAATTTGGAATCATTATTATTACATGGAAAATACAAAAGTTAAATGTACTTTCAAAATCGTTAGGCACCTAAAGGTACGCGCGAATGAAACTTCAAAAACCATCGCATTTCAAGTTTTTTTTTTATTACTAGCAAATACCCACCGTGCTTCACTGCATTTTAAAAGTATTCTTCTGTTGTTACTTCCTCCCTCTTACTCTTATGGTCTCGTTCATAAAAAATAAAATAGATTTAAAGACCTTTAGGAAGTGAGGTTTTCAAACAAATTTTCTATGAATGTGGGTGTTAGTTAATATGTTTTCGACGCTATTTAGAAAGACGGTAATGTATTGGTTTTCTGCTGGAAATTAAATTTATAATCTTATAACTCGAGGCTACATATCACGCACATTCTTGCTTATCAATTTAACTAAATTGAATTACATTATTTAATATTAATTAATCAAAACAAAAACCACATTTCTGGTAAACACGAGCTAATTCATGCTAACAACGCTTAATAATAAATTTCCGGTCGGCAAGCGCTTTACATCTTGTTTCAACGGTCACAACAATTAAAGCGACAGACATAGCAATAAGCTATCAATAGCCAGCGAATCAGCGAGGCTCTACGCAACTAATCCTTAAATACTAGTATTACATTGTCAACGATGTCATTTATTGCTATGCACAAGGAGGCATGTCATACGGACGTACGTGCCTAAGATATCGTCGTTACAAGCTGAGCTCCTTGACGTCAGCCTGCTGCGGCACCTTTCAAGTCAGATAGCGGCAATGCCGGAAAGGACACGTTCGCACGTGGCAACATGACATTTCGAAATGCTTTCACTGCTTCTTTGACAATATTTTTTCCAGCACTTCCGTTTGTTCTTTCTATCACTGATTTCCTACTAATTCTTATCAGTGATTTATTGAAATCAAAAAAAAGCGAAACTATTTCGTGACATGAAAATGAAAGTCATCGAACATAAATCACTTACATACAAGCAGCAGTATCAGTGGACTCGAAGCGGCGGAATGTTTGCATATTTTTAGCTTAGGCTATTTTGGCGCTTTTGTTGTTGTTTGATAGTTTTTGCTTTATTCTTTTTTTCTTGTGGCCGAGCACGCGTTTAGTCACGCTTCGTTTAAGCCGCCAAATGCTGCGCTATTTACATACATTGTTGCGGGTGTTGTAGGCGTTTATGTGTGTGTGTGTGTGTGTGTGTGTGTGCGGACAGTTGAATGCCCACGATTTTTTCATTATTATATCATAACGTTTAATTAGCATAAACTGAATGAAAACTTAAATGAAAAACTCACAATTAAATGAAACATAAATAAATCTAAAACGCCACAGTTAAGCGCTTAACCAGCCATTTGCGTTAGTTTTGTTTTTTCCTCTTTTATGTTTACCGGCTGCTTGTCATAACTTTACGCTGTGATTTGCTGATTACAGCGCCCACAGTGTATGCAAAATGTAGGCACACTAAAAATTTACTTTTGAAGAGTTAATTAATATTATCATTTAATTTTTTTTTTTTCGCTATTTTCGTCACCACCGAGCGCTGACAGGCAATAATAGACGCCTACTTGTAGTATTGCATTGTAAATGACAACTTAAATAGCGGTTTAAAGATGCAATCACTATTAGTTGTCAAAGCAACAATAACAGTTTCTCTTAGTTGATTAAAATTGAAGGAGCTTGGTCAGTCACCTTCCGGTCCAGCAAAGTAATGACGTTGGTGGCGTAGGATAATTAAAATGCTCAAATAAGAAAACCAAGAAAACTCAGAAAAGTCAAAAGCTTTAACAAACTTGTCATAAATATGTTTCCAGCAATTTCATTTCAATTTTAGTTTTTGTTTTTATGTCATACACAGCTACATATTTGTAGTGCTCTCGCAGTCTAGACTGGGCCTACAGTTGCCGACCACTGCATGGGCGGAAGTGCGTGTGACGCCCAGTGCCCACGTGAAATTTTTTTTATTTCGATTTTAGTGTTTTCTGTTGTCATCTATGTTTTGGGCTTATCTATGCAGTCCAGTCTTTTTTTTTTGTTCTTCATAAAATTTTGCTTTTTGTTTTCATTGCTTTTTTGTTCGCCTTTTGTTTCTACAGTTTTTCACACTTATGTGTTGTAAGAATGCTAAATATCATCGTTTGTTTTAACGAGCTTAGCTTTATTTAGTATGCCTACGCATGGCCATTAGAAATGCACTCAAAATTTTAATTTTTCTTTATATAAAAAATCAGTTGAAAAAAAATTCATGGCTGAGTTTAATTTTTGGTTATTTTAATAAACCGTACTTCGTTAATTAAATGCTGGATTATCTAATTTAGCTTAACTTGATATTATTTTTTGGCGTATTCACTATAAACAAAAGTCAAATTCTATAGAAAATTAACTGCTTTCAAAAGCGCGACTATGTGCCCCAAAAAGGTCTCCACCACCTATAATGTAATGTAATGTAAATTTCATGGTGCAATAGAAAAAAAGGGACACTTCAACCCAGTTGACAATCTATATCCATTTGGTGGTTTCTAACTCTGACCCCCAAGATTTTATCAGCCTCCCTAATAAAAGTTAAAAGTTTCTTGGTAGATGGATTCCTGAGCCTAAGAGTATCGACTGTGTAACAACTGAAGTATTGCAGTCTTAAGCACAAAAAGCACTCATATTCATCGTCTCCTCGTCTTCAAGACAAGACAGCAATCAGCGTTTGAAAGCGCAGGCAATTAGGACTGGCTAGATAACCAAGAAGGAAATTGATATTGGTTCTATATCTTTCCTAGCAAAGGGATAACCAAAAATTCTGTCCTGTCTAAGACCAGCTACCTCTCACCATTACTTGCGTTCTGAGCTTACCCACGTTTCGATTATGAGTCTCGAGGAGGACAAACTGTCTTAACTGTAATATATAGATCAATAGAGAGATAGGAATGACTTATTTATAAGGGTTGCCTTTTTGTATTGTGGTTCCTTACTAACTGTATTACTTACTTTGATCAAGGTAGTAGCTAAGGTTATCGTGGCAGCCATCATTATGCTGTAGAAATAAGATCCTTATAGTCTTCCTTTGCCTAAAACTGTAACCAATTCTTGGTTTTAAAGAAGGTCTCAAAATCATAGACGCTAGCTGTATTCAGTTTAGTCAGCCACACACACAGAAGGTTGTTTAAAACTAATTTTGATTTAATCTATATCGCGGCAACTATGACACAAATGATTCGACTGCAAAGCTATTCCTTTGGCATTTATCTACCTCAAGCAGTGGCCTGTAATAGCCCCGATTTCATGGTTTAAATCTTCTCTTATCTAATTTAGTTCAGACGTGTCGCGATATCGTAGTTTTGGGTTCTGCTGACAGTTTTCTATTAGCTTGCTCGATTCAATATTTATCTAGCAAGAGTTTTCAAAATAACAGTGCTATATCCGCATTCAGAGCATCACTGGTCGCTAACAAGAAAGTTCCCTTCCTCGCCAGTTCATCTTCTATGCAGATACCTCACATATATATCTTTGTAGCCTCGTACCCAGAAATGTGTTACGTGCCAGGTCATTTAGATAGTCAAAACTTCATTCGTATGCTCTATGTGGGATTTACCTGCTTTACTAGCTTCCCGATTGTCAGAGAAGATAGCTGCAGTATGCAGATTAAGTGAAGAATGGATTATCCACAATGCCGAGATAGATGTGTTTAGGAATGTACTCGTAGCATCGACCACAGGTCAATGGGCCTCAGGGAAACATGCTCTTAGAATGAGACTTCCTCACAATAGAATATTCTGCAGCTGCTTCTTGGATTACAGGGAGGAGTGAGTGTTTCTTTTTGTGTGCAAATACCCAGAACTGACCTCCTTAAGGCATTAGAGCTTCGGGAAGTGCATAAAAAGCAGTTCGTAAGCGGTTGAAAGTGGTTTGCCTAAACTGCTCAGACACTGCACAAGTTGTTAGGTAAGCTTCAGTAGAATATTAAACAAGGCAATTCTGGCTAAGATAGTAAAAGGCCAAAAAACAGGCGTGCCATTCGAAAGATCCGAGTTCGAGTCTCGGGCAGCGGATTTTTTTATTTAACATTTTTTATTTTATTATTCGATTTTATTTTAATTTTTAGAATGTTAGTTTAATAAATTTTTTTTCTTTCACAATTTAATTATCTTTTAATGTTTAGATGTTATTGTTTTAAAAAGAAGAATATTTCTTTGTTTCATTTAGTTTTTATGAACTTATTTTCTTTTTTGTTTTTTTAATTTATTTTTTTTTAGTTTTGAGTTAAATTTTCTTTAAATTTTTAGATTTTATTGTTTAAAAAAGAAATTTTTTAATTTCAATTGATTTTTTGCTTCGTTAATTTCATTTTCTTTTAATTTTCAAATCAATTTTTAATTTTTTTACTTGTTAAAATTTTTTACATTTTTAGGTTTCTTTGTTAAAATAAAAACACTTTTTTAATATTTAATTTTTAGATAGATACTGTTTTCTTTTTTTTCGATTTAATTTTTTTCTTTTTCTAATTTAGTTTTTAGATTCTAATGGTTTAAAAAGCAACAAAATATATATTTTTTTTCATTTAATTTAATAAAATATATTTGTTATTTATTTTTGCTTTGTTTTCATTTTTTAATTTAATTTTCTTTTATTTGTTCCTTGTTATTGTTTTAAAAAGAAAAAATATACATGTACATACATATGTTTTTTAATTTAATCAAATTAAAAAAAAAAAGATATTGCTAAAATGCGAACAGCATGCCGCTAAAACCTCCTCGTTAGCAGATCTTTCAATTAGTATTTTGAAAGACAATAAAGATCTCTCAAGGTAGTTGCCCGAATTGACATTTGTCTTACAAAAGACTTTTATCTTTCGGAGTACTAAAATATCGTTGTCAACAAACTGGCGTTTTCAGTTACCAGTTGAATCCTGAGTGACAACGCGGGAAGCACTACATCCAACCAAGTAACATTTCTGTCTCCAGCATATCCAAAGTTATGGCAAGATAATTATTTTTCAAGCCACATCATTTAACTATTTTCGAATATAAGAAACAACCAGATTCTACGCCGCTTAATAAAATTAATTTATATCATAGCCTTAGAGCTATATCGCATAGATCACATTTTTTGACGCTGATACGCGATGACTGAAGAAGCTCCCAGATACCAAATAAATAACTGAAGAATGGATTTTTTTCACTTACAGCGTTTTTAAGTGATCTAAAAGCAGCGACAAATTTTAGTGTATATGATTTCGTGCGCTAGCGACCTCTTCAATAGCCACTTTAATTTGCCGGTTTTCTTCATAAACGTTACAAATATTATTTTATAACTCGAGTATACATATATATATATGTACATATATAAGTAAACATGTATGTATGTTGGTATGTCTATACTGCTTGAACTTGTATTATTTTTATGGCAATTTTGTCAGCTGCCAAAAATGGTTCATTGCAAATTTGTAATTAGTACAAGCGACAGATGACTCAACTTTGTGTCCAAAATTTATGGTTGTGAACAAATGCGCTTGCCTTTTATGAAAATGCATTAAATTGTAGACTTAAAATAATTTGAACTTATTTCTTGTTTGTTTTACAAAAAAAAAAATAACATATTTTAAGAACTCAAAACAACAGCACTTTTCGAAGCTTATTTTTCAAGTACACATACTCTTGCAGGTTAATGTGTTTTTTTACATAATTTTTATGTGTACCTATGTAGATTCCATTTTATGCTGCGCATTGCTTTATATTAACGCCAATTGCAGTTAAAAATCTCAGGCAAACGAAAAAAATGAAAAGAACTTTGTCTGCTTAAAATAATAACTTACTTTACCAACCTTGATAAGACAAGAGCTAAAATTTTCAATTAACTAAGCAGCGTGTCTTACTTGGGAAAAATGATTTTAGGCTAACAATCAAGGTTAGATGATGGGAAATGTTTTAATTTTTACACATTTTCGTTATACAATCTATTCAGCTCAGTTAATGCCATTTTTTTTATCATTTATTTAGCACAAACATGAGTTGAAGCAGTAAATAGCTAGAAGACTATCTAGAAGATTTTGATTAAAAGACTTCTGCATAGCTACATTTCCTCTACCATTCATTTTCATGTTCATTTGTATACTAACTGAATGCCTTTTCTTTTGCTTTACGACAAGTGTTGCACCACTTTTCCATGCAAAAACTTTACTTTTACATTTTGCGTACTTTCAAGTGTTGTATGCAATACTTAATTGCTATTTACTTGCGTGTATGTATGTCTGTATGGATGTATGTCACAAGTTGGCGCTGACATGGCTTTTTGTGTTAAATGCAATTCCTACTATCACTTGTCTTCTTTTCTTTGGTGTTTTATTGTTTCAGCGCTTTGTTTGTTTTTTATATTTTTGAAAGCTTACCAGCGAATGGAACCACCTTCTCGATGTCGCTACTCAAATTTCATTGTTTTTTAGTGCGCAGGCGTATGTCCAGGCGTATATAAACACCTATGTATATATATACACACTTACTTATGTAGATATGCATTGCATCATTTAACTGCATATAGGTACGTATTTGCTTTATTTGCGAATTTTTGTGATGATTTAATCTCAAAATTTATTTGCAAAAATTTTGCGAGAATAAATGGCTTTAACGCTGAAATATTGCGTTGAGTGACTAAGTTCTTCATATTTAAAGATTATAATCAATTTATTTGCTTTTATGCTAATTAAGAACTGGTCTAAAAAGTTTATTTATTCGATAACTTTTCTGATGGTTTTTCAAGATTGCAAACTTAAGAAAATCCCTTTGCATATGTACATACAAATATATTTGCAAATAAAATGGCCCATTTCAAGGGAGCACAAGATATTTGTCATTATCTTTTCGGTCTAAATATCCAGACAATACTTTTACTAAATATGTAACATTAGGGTGCACGCCAAAAAAAAGTTGCGGTTTTTCCACCCTAATTACAAAATGTATTATATTTTAAGCCTTCCGCCAAAACCGATTTGAAAATACCTCCAAAAATTTCATTATATTTTGATTCGGTTGATAAAATGTTCAAACATTTTTATGCAGACCTTTTAATCTTAAACTCTTCTATCATTTGAGGTGATTTTTTGGAAAAAATATTTTTAAAAACTAATTTTATTTGTCTATGTAAAACTCGATTTTTGGAGGTACATATTTTCAAATCGGTCCAGCTGACGTAAATTTTAGTATTTTTCCGAAATCTTAAAATATAATAAATTCTACAATTCCAATTGGAAAAAACTACAAACTCATTTTCCTCTGTGATATTGCTAGAAAAAAGAAATCCCGAACGCGAAATAAGGATACATATCTAATAATATTATTATTCGGTAAAAATCGATAAATGTCGATGAGATGGCATGTAAAGATGGAAAGCACAACGATAAATGTATCGATACTTATATCAAATAATATACTGAATGTGAAATCAATAAATATATTAGTTTTAAACAATCGATAATACAATTAAAAAGTATCGATAATAAATCGATAATATTAATATATTTCGAATACAAATGCAACGAATTTCTTCTAAGAATTTCAACTCTTTCGCATCAAAAGCTTAATGCAACACATAATTACCCTGACGGTTTCAAAATGGACAAAAGGAGTAGGGGTTTGCGATGTACTGCTCGGAATCGAAAATTTGTCAGGCTGAAATTCAAACGAAATAAATACTGCAAGAAATAAACCTACCGAGCTAAACATTTAAATTGACAGTCAGGCTGCCCTTAAAGCTATACTTTCATATGCTACCTTTCCGGAGACAGTTGAAAATTTTAAAGATCCAATAGGACGACTAGCCATTACCATAGAAAACCCCATACACCAATATTGGATTTCAAGACCAAAAGGTATTAGAGGTAACGAAAAAGCTGCCGAGCTAGCCAAGTAGGGCGTTCTGCTAGATGGCTATCTAGGGACTGACGTACCAATTCCTCTTAAGATAAGACCGAGTCATGTACCAGCTAGGCGTGGCAAGTCAATATAATCTAACCTAGCTTTACCTTAGTAGCCTACGTCATTGCAGTAGATTAATGGTAGTAAAATAAGCCACAAAAATCTAACCTTTAATAACCTAAGCAGCATCTAAAGCAATTTAGGTTGGAATACTTTTTTTTTTTAATTGAGTGGCTCAATACATTTCTTATATACGAAAGTGTGCCCCCATATTGAGTTATTTTGCGGTAAATATACTCACATAAACAAAGCCACATATAAGCTGGCACACACAATTTTTTTTTGTGTATTCAAGCCACTCCTGTGCTCTCCAGTGGCGCGTGTGCACTGCTCCAATTTCAGCACGTTTTCCATTTTGGCTGTACACTTTTCTAAATTGCAATCTACAGCGCTGTTGAGCTAGCACTAATGGTTAGTTGCCTAGTTGACCAGTTCGCCGGCGAGTGGCTTGCTGTCAGCCTGATTTTGGTTTACTATTTTTTTCCAACATAGAAATTTATATCAGATACATACGTACTTAATGTTGTTGCTTGAATGCAGCTGGACATTTGGGCGATTTGCTTTGCACTGCCAATGGCTCTTTGCCGTTTTGTTAGCTGTCTGCTTGTCTGGCCGCCAGTCTATACAATGTTCCACAAGCCCCCATATGCGCATGCAAGCGCGCATGTCTTGCACGCCTATCCTTATCTATGCTTTGTGCAGCTTAGTCAGCTTTGGCACTATAATTTAAGTATGCAATTTTGCGATTGCAGTTATTGGTTAGCTCACTTTTGGTGTGCATTTGGTATAAAATTTTTTATTTTTATTTATTTTTTCTTAATCTGCTGTCGTTCAAGTTTTGTGCGACTGCCAACTACTGCCTGCCACAATGTATTCGAAACGAGTTCAAATATTTTGTTAAATCGTTCAGTTTTGGTCAATTTTATATGCTCAAAGTGACAGCTACAGATTTAAAACAGATCACATTTCGAATTAGATTTCATATTACATAAATGGTTCTTAGTGTTGGAAAATGGGCGTTTTTTTGGCTGATGGGTTTTTGTGCTTACACACACATGTATGTAGGTATGTATACACACATTGATGCATATCGTTGCTTATATAATTTTTTTTTTTTTTTTTTTGTTTTCTAAAAGAAGGCTGCAATCAACTAATGATTGCTCTGAAATGATTCTAGATTTTGCGCTTTGTTTGGTGCTCTAACTACCGAAACGTTTTTGACCGAGTTCAATAAAGCAGGCACTCGTTTCTGTTCCGTGCCAACTGACGCCAATTAGAAATGCCAAGTGAAGCCTGGTCAAGCCTGCTTCATCCTCTTACGTCACCAGCGTATTCCGAGTTGAGTACTTTCAGGGCTGGAGCATCTGTGTCCATTCGAACGGCCAAGCTGCGGAGGTGCTGTATTTTAATTCGCTTCACTATGTCAATGTCGGCTAAAATTATGATAATTTAAAAAGTTTCTCAATTTTTTTGCCTTTGAATGTTAGTAAGTAATTTATATAAAATCTTTTAGTAGGTGCTCTTTTCATCTCAGCGTTAATATTTATGTCATCAGTTTTATCTATTCATTTAATGCTTCTGTTTATGTATATATATATACATATGTATGTACATGATTACCTTTATGGTTGACACTTTAATCATTACAAACTAATTTATTGCTTTTAACTAGTTTAAACCATAAAATTTATTTATTTGCATACATTTGCAAATCTATTTTTTACTACACTTTGGATGCATCCAGTGATTTGCGTGTTAACTGCATACATCTGAAACAGGTTTGTTGCTAAAGTCTTTTGTTTGAGGTCAACCCTTTGAGTTTGTAGCGCACGGACAAGCAATTTGTGATGTAGTATTTTGATATAAAAAGAAGTAATTTTTAGCAAAAAAAAAACCGACTTCAACTCTCATATAAATAAGTAATTTTTAGCAAAAAAAACCGACTTAAAAAAAATATATATGTATATATCTATATATTTCATGATCCAATGATCGGATCTAAACCAAATTAGTATGGCACCACCACTTAGACACTACCTTTCCGTTGCAAAAAGAATTATTGAAATCGGTTGACGTGGTGCAAAGTTATGCGGTAACATACGTAAAAAAAAAAAAAAATATTCCGACGAACTGATAACCTCCTCCTTTTTTGGCAGTCGGTTAAAAAACAGTAAAATAAAAGCATTTTAAATTGGTATAATGAAATTTGTTTTTTTTAATTTTTCTGATCGATATTTTACATTAGTTTCAATACGTTTGCAACATTTTTTTAATTATATTTAAGGCTATTGAAAATTTAATTATACTCAAATTAATGGACTTTTCAATGGATATGCTCTTAGATTCTCGACCTAGTCTTGCATTGTCTAAAATTTAGTTAAACAAAATCCGATCTTATCTGTGTCAAAATCCTCAATCGATGATATGCTAAGAGAAAAATAACATTTTCTTCCATACAAAGTATGCTCGACCAAATTTTTGTATGGAAGAAACCGACAACAAAAAAAAATGTCAAAAATCAACGCCATTTTGTAGCCACTTGAAATTTACCCTTCATTGCACTAAAATTTATTGGGCTATAAAACTGCATACCCGAAATCTTTCTAAAAATATTAAAAACTTTTGCACTGCAGGTCATTAGGTTAGCACCCCCTCTGTTGGAATATTTTCTAAATTTGTATAATATGTTCTCTTCTTATAAGTATAAGTAATATATATAACAATAGATCAGTGAATCTTAAATTAAAACTCACAAATCAAGAGGGCTAGTAAAACATACATATTTCAGAGTTGTTTTACTTAGAATTAAAAAAAAAAATATATATATATACTAAATTGGCTATTGAATGTCTACAACGGTTATATCACAAAAAAAAAAATTAAATCATGTATATATGTTTGTGTGTACAACCAGTCAAATTCAACACCTAGCACCATTTTTTGTTGTTTCACTTACCTTCAATTTTTTTTTTTTGCTGAAATTTTATTTGATTTTCCCTTCATTGGTCAGTGGTGCGTGCCACAGCATCATATAACGCCAAACACAATGCAACAGATACTTTAAATAAAAGTGTTCAATATATCATGTGTCCATGAAGTACATACAAATGTACATAAGTGAAGGCGCAGCTGTGCGCTGAGAATTTGAATAAAAACCAAAAAAAAATGTAGTTGAAAAAAAACCATAAAAAATGCAAGAAAAAATCATAAAAGTTTTGAGGTTTGAGGTTAATCAACGCCAAAGTTCAGTCAACAGGAAAGCGAATAGATGCCAATGAGTATGATAAATTTGGATACAAGCGAGCTAGCAAACAAAATGGTGGAAAAAAGTGGCGTGCTTATGCGAAAAAAAAAATGCAAAAAAATAGTAGAAAAAAATTAGACAACAGCAGACAATCAAAAAACCCAAACACGAACGTAAACTTAGAAGCAAACCAGCAAAACGAAATACACACTTAGAAAAAAAATCAAATAACAACAACAACAGACTGCAGGCTTTAATGATACACAAACCAGCTAAGCAACAAAAAATGTTGCTGACCCGCTAGTTGCGGCGCAAAGTACGTGCATGCATTTGCTACAGCATTTCGGCAACACATTTGAAAATAATACGGCTTCAAACAATAGCTGCATATCTACATATACAAATGTACATCTACACATAGTACAAAAAAGTCGCGCCAAAGCTAAGCGAAGTGCCAAAGCAATCAAAAAGCATTTGAAGCGATTGGCCTGAAACATTTCGATAGCTCTGTTAGAAAACGACTCAAAAAAAATCGACAAGTCAAAAATCAATAAAGAAAGCAACAACAAAAAGAGGATAACATTGGCGCACAACAGCATTGTTTATTGCTTGCTTGGCAGCAGCGCATAGAAAGAAGGAAATCAAAAGTCTGCAACTTTAGTATTGGCCAGCACGCCACCTCGAAGGTATAAACAAAGCAGAAGGAAAAAACAAATCGAAATAAAAAGAAACTAGCATGCCCACCCGCTTACCGCCTTGCCCGCCTCGCACACCACACTGCAGCAGATAAACCTTTTTCAAGCCAATGTGGAGTTAAGCGACATTAAACCAGCAAATGCTGAGTGCCTGATTTCCCGATTGCTTGCTGTCCGATTGCTGCCTAGCTGCTCGTCGACTGGCTGCCTGTCTGTCTGTTTTGTTAGCTGTTAGCTGTTGACTGTTGACTGTCGACTGGCAGCTTGCCTGTTGTTTAGCTGTGCTGGGTGTGTTGTTATTGCTGTTGCCCATTGGATAAGAGCTTTTCTGATACAACCAATTCAGCTGTTGGGCGACACAACAAACTACAAAAACTGTACCTACTACTTACTTTCCAAAGACCCCATCAGCCGCAGCCGCAGCACCAGCATCAGCAGCTCCAAAGTTGTTGAGCAACAAATGTTGCGGCTGTTAGGGCAACATACTCCTCGTATAATCGCCCCAGCCAAAAGTTGTATGGCCAAGTTGTAGTTGGGGTAAAGCGTATTGGACACTTTGAAAGGCAGCTTTGCAAAACCAGTTTTCTTAGCGTTTCGTTCCCTGCTGTGTGCTTTGACTATGGCGAATGGGGTAATCGGGCAAGCACTCCTCTGCATAAGCACTTAAATATACAGAAATCTACAACGAGAAGCAAGCAATCTTAAAACCGACTCTTCGTTCGTTTAACTCTTTGGCTGTAGTCTGCAGTTTCTGGCTACACAAATCGACTTCACAGCGCCGCTGCTGACGGCTACTTGCTGTTTAGTTATTATATATGTGAACAGAATAAAAAACATGGCTGCCATAAAAACTTGTTTGTGTTGCTCGACACAGCGTATTGTAAGCTAAAGTAACTGGTGTATGAGTTGAGAAAATATATGTCTGTACAAAGCAAATGCCGTGCAACAACAAAACTGAGCAATCTGCTTGCTCTACCTACCGAAGCCCTTTTCATCATCACATTTACCTGTTTTTATTTTTCCTATTACACATTTTCGCATTTGTTTCATATTCTCTCTTCTTCGTTTCGTTTCTTGCAGGTCTTATGGCACTTGGACGCCTTTCGTCGTTCCTTTCGTACCCTCAATCATCACATTTGTTGCGGCCAAGATTGTATATTCTGCGCATTGAAGGTAAGTCAAGACAATTTACTTATGTTCCACAAACTATTTGTCAGCGTAATTGTTTGCATGTGTGCGTACTTGTGTGTGGAAGTGATCTTGCTCGTGGAGTGTAAGATGGCTAGTGACTGAAAGTATGCAACGGTTTTTTGCTGATGGAGTCGGCTGTGGATTCAGAGATCACAAGAGTACTTGCGTTTGTGTGTGTTGCATGGTGAAGTCGTTTGCTTGAAAAGTTGTGAAGTGAGCTCTGAGAAATGTGTGTACATGTGTACTGGCATTGAAAATCGCTTTGGACTTTCCACAGAGGTTAAAGCCATAGAGCTTAGGTTAATATGAAGCATATTTAAAGGCTTACATAACTTAATTTTTGCTTTTCATGTTTAGGGCAGTGATAAACATAATTTCAAAATTTGCAAGTTTTAGGTATTTTCGAAAATTTTTCAATATTTTTTTCTAAAGGGCTGATTGCAGCTCTCAATAAAAATGAAAAATTATAAAAAAAGTCGCGCACAATATATGGAAAAAAAATCTTTTTATATAGATTTTTTTATACAAATTTTTTAAATCAGTCTGCAGCTCTCAAGAAAAAATTCCTAGTTCATATATTTATTTGTTCAAGAAAATTTAATACAAAGTACTTTCTCAAGCAACAGAAAGAATGAAAAATATTTCTTGTGATTTTTCTTGAGAGCTGCAAACACCGCTTAATAGTGACTTCTTTGAGACCTTCCGGGATTTTTTTTTGTAGACCTCGGGTCTTTTAGCTATTCTTTCGGAACTTTTCAGAATTTTCCGAGATTTCTTAGAGACATTCAGTATTTTTCGGCTTTGCTTTTTAGTATTTTCGAGATTCTTTAGAATATTTCAGCACCGTTTTTGGGATTTTTTTCGATCTTCAGGATCTTTTTAACATTCTTTCGGGATTTTCGGAACTATCAGGGTTTTTTCTGTGCTTTCGGAATTGTTTTCGGTAGTTTTTGGAAGTTTTTGAGATTCTTGGAAATTTTCTAGAACTGTCATAGTTTTTTTTTAGACTTGCCGGTAATTTTTTGAGGCTTTCGAAATTAACTTTTCAAGAGTTTTCAGATTAAAAAGTACAATCATATTAGTCCCAGCTTAGCTTTCTGTGAATGCTTAAAATAGTTAAATCATAAATTTCCGGTTTTTTCAAATTAAAAATATACATATAAAAACAAGCCTTAACCTTTATAACGCTAGGCCGAATAGGTCATTAGAATATTGCCTTGTGATTTTTTAAACGGACGGTGAAATAGATCCAAATCTCTGATGTGCCTTCAGTGGACTTCTTTCTATAAGTGTTGTGGTTTTATCTAGTAAAATCGTGTACTTAGTACTTATATCATAACTTCTACTAACACTAACACTTCTAACTATAACAGTCTACTTTGAAGTCAAAAATACTAACCAAGTTGTATAAAAATAGCGTTTAAGTGGACAATTACGTGTGTATTACATAAGTAGAAAATTGTGCTGCGGAAAACCAGCAGCATCTCATTGCTAGTTTAAACTATATTCATATTTACTATAGTCGTTGCTGCGTTTGCAGAAAAGTGAAACAATGATATTGCGTGCGCATAAAATCAACTAAACGTATGCGTGTGCGCCTACCTACCGAATGATGTGCATATAATTGTAATTAGTCGTGAAAAGCCGAGGGCCATAGAACCCATTGCAAGTGCGTGATTTTGTTGTTCCCAGCGAAATAAACTGCGACGCCATAGCACGACAACGCGCAGCGATTTTCCCTCAGGTGTGCCACAGTGTTTGGACGGCAGGCCAAATGCAAGTGAATGTTTCTCTATGCATAAGTATGTGTGTATGTGTGTGCGTGTATGCATGACTGCTGCGCCTATTTATGGCATTATAATGGCGCTATTTCTTAGTTGCCAATTCGTGGAGGGTTGGAAGTTTCTTAGGGAATAAGGGAAAATTCTCACACTTTTATTTAGTGCATTTGTTTTTTTTGTTGTTTGCTTATTTGTATTGGGGGATTTTCACAGCACACTGCAAACATATGATGAGCATATGCTAATAGCACCATAAATGCAGGTATAAACATAGACATGTTTCTATTCGAGTTTGTTGCTTAAGTCTTTTGTAAGACACGCGTTTAGCCATGAGAATCTCTTAGCTTTGTCGTGGCGCTGCTGCTAAGCAAAAAGTGTATTTGCAAAAATGCTTTGGCGCTTGATGCGCTTGCCACCAAACAGCTTTTCATGAACTCTGGCCTTTTGCGCTGAGAGTTCCGTTTCGAAACTTGTTTTTGAAGATGTTACTTCATTAGGTTAACTTGATTGGCTGCCGATGGCGGCGCTTCTTCAGTTTGTCTTTAGCGGCATTTTGTTGCTTTGAAGTTGCAAATTTATTTATTTATTTTCATTAGTAATAAATGATCTTCTTGCAAAGCTAAAGTACCCGTCACGTTTGTAATGCGCTTTGGTAATTGTCAAATAGAAAACAAGATTTCAATTCCCCGCAGGCCAGTCGCTTGCCTATTGGCCCAACACTTAGCAATTTGACCTTTTGGACCACTTTGTGATTGTTTGCAAATGAAATGAAAATTCAATTTAAAATGGGTCGGCAATTAAATTCGATTTTTTTCGTCGTACATCGTTAAATTGTTTTTAGTTTTGCACTTGTTTTTTTAAGTTTAAAGAGCTCAATTAATTTTCAGTAAAAGAGGATATAAAGTCCTTTTTTTAATTTAAAGATTTTTAGGGAAAGATACATCCCTATGCTTTTAAAATAAAACAATGTCTTTAAATTGAACTTTATAAAAATTCAGCCTTTGTACTAAGAATATATACATACATATATGTACACACATCCATGTTAAGCAAACATTTTTTCGAATACAAAACATGTTACATCTGTTGCAAAACGGTGTTTTTTTTTAGTTTGAAAGCTTTTGGTTATTCTTGGACGACTGTCTTAGAAAAAAGCTCCCTTGCCAATTTTCATAGTGTAAAACTCTTTGGAGATGTAAAACATTTTGCTCGCGCTACTCCAACAGTCGCAATGGCCGAGTGAGCAAAGCACAGGCGTGCCATTCAATAGATGCGAGGTTCGAATCTTCTGGCAGCGGATTTTTTTTATTTAATTTGGTCTATTTTTGAGTTAATATTCTTTTAATTTTTAGACTTTTCGTATAGAAGAAACCAAATTTTTTTTTATTTTTTTTTTAAACTCATTTTATCTATTTTTACTTTTTCTAATTCAATTTTTCTTCTTTTTTTATTTGATTTCCTTATGATTTTTAGGTTTTATTGTTTTAAAAATACTAATATTTTTTAATTTCATTTAATTTTTAGAAAATAATTTCATATATTTTTTAATTTTTTTTACTTATGTACGTTCCAGACTTTATTGTTTAAAACACATTTTGTTTTTAATTCATTTAAGTTTTAGGAACTTATTTTTGTCCTTTAATTTAATCTTTTTTTCGTAATTTTTAGATTTTATTGTTTAAAAAAAAAAAATTTCATTTAATTTTTTGTAAACTTATTGCTAAAAGAGGAAACAGAATAACGCTAAGACATCCTCGTTAGACAGAAAATACCTTTCAAGAGAATTTCCGGGATTTTCAATTACCTTACGAAGGTTTTTTTCGCATTAAGCAATAATATCACCAAACCCTAGATGAAATAATTTAGAGGCGTTAAATCGCACTATCTCGGTGGCCAATCAACTACCTCATTTCCAGTAATAAGCCGTTAACGGTAACATTCTCAGTTTTGAAGAATAAGGATTAAGGAATTTACGGGCTCATAAAGCTCACCAAATAAAAGGCTGGTTATTTTACTTTTACAACAGATTTTTATCCTTGTTAGCCAGATCCGAATATGCGTGTTTTAAAGAAGTTTCCAAGCAGATATTTATGTAGAAACTTTTAAAAATTTCCTAACCCCCTTTCATGAAAAACCTTAACAGCTCAAAATTTCCGTATGCTCAACACATGTATCCGCCTACCAAATGAGTAAAAAATACCCACAGCCTATTTATGTGCAACAACCATAACTCACATATGGAAAATACCATAAAAATTGCATTCCTTCACACAAGATAAAAGAAAATAACTACCACTTTCCCGGTATTTTACTATTTCACTGATAGCGCGCGCGTTACGCCAGGCGTTTCCAACGAAAATACCAAATGACTAACTGACCAATCTAAATGGTGACTAGCCTGTCTAGTCTGCTTTATCGCGCAAAAGGTCACTAAGTACAATGACTGGCAAAAGTCATTCAGCAAATAAATAGAAAAATTCCAAAGGACCTCGACTGGCCAATTGTCTGCACCGACGCGCCATACGCCTACTCATTTCCGCTCACAACTACAATACATAGCCGCTTTTCACGTGCACAAGTGGCCGTCACCAACACAACTACTACATACGTATTTCTAATGCTAATGCACATGCGTACAATTGTAACTGAAGGTTGCATTTTCACTGCGCTTTCGCATAAATTTCCCACTGATAATTTTTAAAGCAGAAATAGAAATGTCATTGTTGCTCATTTGTGATTAATGTTTTTTCTTGGAATTTGAGCGCTCATAAAATTGTTTTAACTAGCAGTACGAGCTCACAAACAAAGGAAATGATAAAATGATAATAACCCTTACATATGTATGTATGTATGTATGTATGTATGTATGTAAAAATAAGACAAAAGGTCCAACTCGAAGCTTAATTGTGCTCGATGATAAATTAAGTGCTAAATATGTTAATTAAATGGCTGTGGCTGTGTGCATAATTACATGTCTATTGTAATGGCAAACTCTGCAAGCACTGGCGCAATAGTTGTTGCTATTCTATGCTCAAGGGTTGGTTTGCTTGGCTGTTTCGCAGCATAAACGCTTTTACTGCTTTTAGCTGAGCTCTTACTTGACTGTAGCGCCGCTTTGTGCAAAACTTCTTAACTTTAACTATTGTGATGGCTGCTATCGCCGCGGCATGTGAGAAAATGCGTGAAAAGTATTCAGAGTTTTGAATTTCTAATCAGTTAGTTAATGTTTATTCACATTTGTAAAAGGGAGTGTCGCGTGTCTGCCAGATTGTAGTGTTTAATTGATGTATCTGCTCTTGATATGAGAGACGCATATATACGCTAATTACACGACTTATCGTTTTATATGTGTTTTTACAATTAGAAATGACTTGATAAATGTTTTTGCTAAAATATTAATTAACTATATGAATTAATTTCAAAAAAGCTTTATTACAAAAAAATTTTAGATTCATTTTTTGCGGTATAACCGCCTAAGCTAATTTGGCCGAGCCCAGTAAAGCACGCCTAATGAATCTTTAGTATTTACAAAAAAAAAAAAACATTTTATTACTTAACTGATTTCTAAATATTTTTATTTAATTAATGGCTTCCATGTCACAATTGTAGATATTATATTCCATTAAATTAAAATTTCATTAAAATATGTTTAGTATATTTTAGATAAATTAAGCTTAGGATTAATTAAATTTTTTTAAATACTTTTTAAATTTTATAACAGATTTTAGTACTTAAAAGGGCAGTGTATATAAAAAATTTTACACAGCGGTAGATTTTAGTACTAAAATTTGGATTCAAGTAAGCTAATTTCTGATGAGCTTTTTTATAACAAAACAATTTTGTACTTCAAAACAAGATTTTTTACCTTAGTAAAGTACTAAAAAATTTTATTGAAATAATGGCATGCATATAATTTCTCGAATTTACACTACTAAATTGTTGGTTAAAACTTTTATTTAGTAGGAATTATCATAGATATTAGTACTAAAAACTACTTTATATGCTCACAGAATAGTAAAAATAATAAAGCAATAGATATAAGTACTGCCAAAAAATTTTATATAATTTAAAAAAAGGAGAACTAAACGCTTGGTACTATAAAATGTGTACTAAAATTTTATTACTAATTTTTAAAGAAGTTAAAACTTATGTATATATTAATAATAAATACTCTTTAAAAAATTACAGATTTTAGAGGTAATATTAAAAACATCGTAAGACATGTTTAATATAATTTAGTACTAGCACACGCCTTACTACTAATTTTCTTTGCACTTTTTTCGTTATTAGAATTTATAGAATATTTCAATACTGAAAAATAACAATTTATATAAGAAAAATATTTGGATAAGTACATGTCAAAAATAAAAAAGGAGTCGATTTTAGTAATAAATTTTTTTTACAAAACATATATAAAAACGAACAATTAATTTTAAAAGCATTAAACGCTTAGTAGTGAAAAGTTTATACTAAAATTTTAGTACTTTATTTTTCATAAATGCTTCCTTAAAACAAAAAACTTTCTAAAGCAATGGGGTTGAAGGGCAGATACATTCAAAAACAGCCCTAAAAATATGAAATTTAAGTGCTATTAATAAACAGTATCAGAACAAGTAATTAATAGATTCTAGCACTAACACACTTAGTACCAAATTTTTTGTGAAAACTTTACATTATTAGAATCTAAAGCGGATTTTAATAATGAGATTTTATATAAGAAAAATTTGTATATTTTACATTTAAGTATCTAGTCTAAAATTAAGTTGCTAACAGGGCTCTCACGTTTTAATCTTATAAAATTCGGAAATAATTTTTCTCGCTAATAAATCATAGTTTAGAAAACAACCTTAAAATCAAAAGAATATAATACAAGACCCTATAAATATAAGTGCAATATATGTAAGAACATAAATTTTTGTTTATGTATCTAAATACAGCAAAGCACCACTTTCCCCCAACCAGCATCAGATGAAAAAAAAACGTAAAAACAAAAACAAAGCAGCACAATAAAAGGAAAATCTCATAATTATCGAATATCGAATAAGACACACTTCAGCTAACCCCACGACCACCTTTGGTACTAACAACAATAACAACCATGCCAGAAAAACAAACACAAGAAAAAAAAGCAAAGCTACACACAAAACAGCTATCGACATCCCTAACATGTAATAAAAATCTTCAGAAGCAGCATCACAAAGTCACTGGCACGGTTTAAGTCAGGTTAAAACTAAAACAAGATGCGAAGAGAGGTGGTAAAGAAAGAAAAAGAATAATAATAACAAACAACAGCAGATAGGCAGCATTTAGGAAAATTCGTGAAATGGCGCGCGACTGTACCATTTTTCGTGAGCGATGATGCCAAGAATAGTTAACATACAAATTAATAGTAGTAGTTGTAGTGGTGGTAACTGTATGTGTGTAGTTGTATAATGGAGAATTGAAGAAGAAGGTGGCAGCTACAGGCACGGCGAACATCTCAGTAGGCAAACAAACAAACAGACAACGAGAAAACATAACAAAGAAAAACTACCGGCGAATGTGCGCTTGTGTGAAGAAGAAGAAGAAGAAGAAGAACAAGCACTTGAAAACTTACATTACAGCCATGGCCGGAGAAACTGGGAATCATAATGAGAATGGGAATGGCACTGGGAATGGAAATTTCAAAACTTACATGGGAACGTTTGCACAAGCGAACCAATGACGACATGAATAAGGCGGATGAGGAATAAAGATGTTGATAAGTAGATTGTAGAGTGGCTATTATATGCAGAGATTGTGACGGTATGAGGAGACGTTGTAGTATGTGTGTATGTAAAAGGTGAAACGAAAAGAAATTGAAGTACATATGTATAAGATATAGAGGCGACGAACAGCGAGTATTCGCATCTAATTAGAAAAAGTCAAATTAAATGGGATAAAAGCTGGGCGTATGCGATGGAAGCAAGATGGGAAATGGCAGAAAGGAGAGACAATGCTGAGAAAAGAGTAAACAGTGATCTTCAATATATATATATATACTGTTGATGATGTACGGTTGGATGTGGATAAGTATTTATACATGCATATGTTTGTATGTATAAATAACAGAGCAACGCTATACAAACAGTGGCTCTCGAATTGTTGCCCAGTGTTTTATGGCCTACAATCTGTGGTAACCTTCTATTAATGTGTGATAAAAATATTGGTAAAAATGCATCTTTATTGAATCTTAGGGGCCGATGCTTGTTAAATTTATAGAAAAAAAGTCGACAAATCAAATTTCTTACTAATGGAAATATGCTGGTAGCTTTTTTTGGATAATAATGTTAATGAATACATCGATATCGATAAATATAAATATCGATAATTGTAGCAAAAAAATAAGTTTGAAACCTAATTTGTTGCCCGCTGGCGGCAGCAAAATGGGTGCTGGTAGACTACCTAATCACACTTTTTTCCTAAAAATTCATAACATTCCCTTCTAGGAAAGTCTAGCTAAACGGTATCTTGCGAGTATGTATAAATATTTCGTGCAAATGGCTTGAAACTGAACATTTCTGCTTTTTGCATTAGCGTCATGAAGGATCCAACCGGAATGCAAAAGTCTAGAAATTTAATCTTCAAACTTTACTTGTATAAAAAAGTTAAGGTAATGCTATGTAAATTAAGTTATAGTTTTTTACCAAAACCCGACAAGGCAGATAAAATGTTCACGCCTTTTATATACTTTCATCTTGACAGCTATGGCGATAGTCTTTCGCTAGAAGTTCCACCAGACAGTGGCCTGTGATGAGTTACACAACATTCTGAATCAAAATGTATACATCAGTCCGCATTAGGGTGGTCTTTAAAATATGAAAATCATGGGACACCCCTTTATTTTGTTCTACGTACAAAATTAAGACATCCATAAAAAAATTAAAAATAAAAAAAAATTTTTAATTCTCTAGCAGGGTTTGAAAAAACCTAATCTTTTTGATTGAAAAAATTAATTATTTTTAATAGGAAAAATTCTACCCCCAAAAAATTTTTTCTAATTTTAAAATTTTCATGGATAAGTTTTAATACGCTGAGTCGTAGCTGGCCAAAGTCATAATTTTGCCGAATTTTCGTGAATTGTTTTTAAAATTTTTGAGTGAGATTTTGTGACCTTTGCAATCAATTGTTCTATAGATGACCAAAAAATGCTATCAAATACTAGATTAACACATATTAGTGTTTTAGAAATATTAACCCTATAACCTAAGAGGGACAAAGCGAGTTAAATACGATTGCTCACAACTAGTTTGATGCTATTGCTTTCGGTTTTTTTTTTATTTGCACTTACCTCGTTGCTATCGTTTTTCTTGCGGCACGTTGCAACTTCTTGTAACTCTTTTTTTTTTAACAGAAATGTTGTTGTCGTGTTTGTAACTATGTTATTTTTTTTGTTCTGACTTTCCTGTCTCATGTTTGCTATTTTTTTTTTTTTTTGTTTTTTTTACTCACTGCCTTTATCAAAACCAGTTGTCATGGTTTTGACAAGCAAAGTTCTTTGCGGCTTCTAACTTTTGTTTGCTACTTGAATTTTAAGCGCTAAAACAAAGGAAGACCAAACGAAAAAGCCGAAAATACGCATAACCGCTTCTAAGCCATTTGTTTGTTTGCCAACAAAAATAAATATTAAAAAGTAAGCAACTCAAACAACTCTTTTGGCGCTCGACTGTTTAGAAAAAGAACAAGAAACAAAAAAGTTAAATTTAAACGAGCACTTCTTATAGCTTAGCACGTAATACATTCAGCTGCGCTAACATTAATTAGAATATCTTCCCTTTTTTCGGTTTGTGTGCGCTGCTCCTTTTATTTGACTTTTAATTCGAGACATTAAATGTTAAAAGCGTTAAGTGTGCTGCTCTGCTAAAAAATGTAAATTTAGTATAATCTACCTTAAAACTTTGCTTTCACGAAAAAAAAGGTGGAGTAAGTATAGTAAGCTATTTTAAAGTATGAAAATCAGCGGCCAACGCTGGGAATCTCCCACGCAACCTGTAAAGCGCAACCGTCGCGGTTGAAAACACTTTTTCACACCGCTTTAAACTTTTTTACTCGATTTATTCTGGAGGCTTCGCTTGCAGCAAAGTGCTGCTGAATTGTGAGTCAAATTGAAAATGATATGCGAAAGATACACACGTCTTGGCTTGCGTGAGTTTTGTAAATTAAATGTTGCCGTACAGATATATGAACATACATATGTTTGTATAACTAAGTAGTTTTGGTGAAGAACATTTGAAGCAGTAGCTCGCATCAGAAGTAATTTTAAAATGTTTTCAGTTGCCTTTAAAACTATATTTTATGATTCTATCCATGTTTTTTTTATGTTGTGCGAGTATTTATACTTCAAGCTTTTATTGCTCGCTGACCATTAACTAAAACCCACTAGCTAGCTAGCTTTTATTTTGTATACATAAGTGACTCAACAGTGACTTCGTCAGCACACATCCATATATATATACGTTACACTTGGATAAATTTCCCTGCCCAACCATAGCAAATGATTCACACACTCACTCCGTATCTGCTTAGAATTTACCTTAACCTATGACCCTCCTATTTTTTTTTTACTGATTTGTTGACATTTTATTTGACGCAGGGTAATTCATCATTCGCTAAATGAGTAAGAATTGATTGATTGAATGCTTAATTCTTGGTTAGTCTGATCAATTTTAGATTATCGAAGTTTTTTGAATAATACCTGCTTTTCACGCACACGTAAGCCCTTAGTGTGGCGTCACTTGCAATGCACAGGTCTAGACTACGTATGTGCATATGTAAGTAAGTATGTATGTAAATGCCCTGAACGTATTTATAGTCTGGCTCATTATGAAATTTGATTTATGACTGTCGGCTATGTATAGTTGTAGACGCGCAGGTTATTGTTGTAATTTCACTGAATGCCTCTAATGGCTTGCTAGCGAAAGGATTTCTTTTAACCAAGTAGCAGGTTAATATGCAACTTTTGCATAGAACTCATTTATTTTAATGTTGAGTCTTTTTGTTTGAAATTCTTTTCGCTTTGTGTTTGAAACTAACAACTAAGTATCAGTTTTTGTAAAGAAAATGCTTAAACTTGCTCCACATATTTATCTACTATACATGGTAGCCAGGAACGTTGCGACACTCTAAAGTACTGTCTGGTCTGGTTATGCAATTTTAAATTTTTTGTTGTGCATTTTCTGCGAAATGGCTCTGAAAGATTCTGAAATTATCAAGCTATTAAGAGTACCAGGAAAATCAGTAATTATATACATAGCCTCTTAGCGTATCCATCTATTCTAAAATCGTTGCCTATACCTGAAAGTCCCCATAATTTATTTATAAAGTTGAAGTAGCCGCTAAATATTTATATCGTTTAAAACTTGAAATTTTTCCCTGAAATTTCCCTGTTAATGATTTTGAGTTTTGCCTTTTCCTTCACCTTTTTTATACATATATATATACATTAGGGTGCATCACTCTCCATACAAAAAACTCGATACTGTTTCTCCATCAGAATTATAAAATTTATTATATTTTAAAACTTTGGAAAAATATTAAGATTATGCGAGCTGTAACGATTTTAAAATACCTCCAAAAATCGAGTTTCTTATAAATTAAATTAGTTATTAAAAATACATATTTTTTTTCCAAAAATCACCTCAGTTGATAAGTTTAAGCTTAATAGGTCTGCATAAAAATGTTAAAAAAATTTACCAACGGAATGAAAATAATGAGTTTTTTACGATATTTTCACATCGGTTCAGCTCACGCAAATCTTGATAAACATATTTCCGAAATTTTTTGTCGAAAGTCTTAAACTATAATAAATTATATAATTCCGGTGTAAATACCATCAATTTTTTGGTGAGTTACCCTAATATACATATGTAGATATGTATGTATATATCCCTTTTGGTTTTTTCGTGTAATGCTTAAAACGGTTTATTAAACGTGCAATTATTGAACTTTCTTAGTTACACTTATTTATACTTTATGGACTATGTGCTAAATTTCTTAGACTAGAACTCCTCTCTAACATTAACATTGAAGGTTTTTTCGTTTCTTATTAAATCTAAAGTTTAAGTAGATCAATTGAGAGGTCCCTGAGAACACTAATACGTAATATGGAAATTAAAAGCGTAAATTTATGTAAGTAGTCGGCCAAGGGGCTAGCAATTTCGGTCCGTGCCAGAATGAACCCTGAAAAGGTTTTGCAGGGCTCTTATATAATTATCAGCGGAACGGACATCAGCCCCCAATGTCATTAGATGATCAAAAAATATATATATATACATTAAGTAAACAAAAGAAAAATAACCAAAACTAGTCACTTGACTTGACTTCATTAACTGACCACAAGTGTATATGATGACTTTAGAAACGATAGTGGAAAGCTGAATATGTGAGCCTTTTAACCAACAAAACTCTCCGCCAAATTTTATTATCGGTAATATCAAGTGCCCTCAAAAGGAGTTTAAGACTTTAAATTATAACATACACTGATAGTGTACACCCATACTCTATCTCTCTTTCACTCCCACTCTACTGAGAAAAAACAAGCCATTAATGCACCAGCGACATATACAATTTTATTTATTCGGAAAACTATCGTTTGATAAGAAAATGAAAGCTGTATTTGCCAAGAAAACTGGAGCACATTTTATACGCTAGTATAGGACAATAAGAGCCAACCGTGTGCCCGTAAAATATCACTTTTTCACCTTTATTTATATTCCGTGTAATCTTATCATGAAAGCAGGTATATTTGCTAACGGTCTGCTAGACAGATATAGAGATAATGAAATAAATCTAAACAGAATGAAATGTGGAAAATGAAAAATTGGTTTGCGAGAAATTAGATGAAATAGATACTTTGGTTAGAAAGGTGGCATAAAGGGATGGATGTGCCACAAAAATTATATGCATA
Organism: Rhagoletis zephyria; assembly: GCF_001687245.7. Classification (NCBI taxonomy): domain Eukaryota; kingdom Metazoa; phylum Arthropoda; class Insecta; order Diptera; family Tephritidae; genus Rhagoletis; species Rhagoletis zephyria. Next base: position 37,796 of record NW_016161188.1, read on the forward strand.
TGCCCAAAAAAACAACTTGTGATATGCAAACACTTGCGATAAATCTCTACCTCATGTAAATGCATAACTAAAAGTAGATAACTCAAAAACTGCTCTGATTATGTGCAGTGCATATTGCCGCCAACAAACCACCTTTTATAATGTGGAATCACACTACGTATCTATACTAAACATAAACCACAGTAGACATTGACATCGATGGCACTAAATCAGTTGCCCAATGCGAAAAGCGCATAAAGCAAACACTATTTAATTATTTGCTTTTGTATTAAGTATTTATGTACTATCAGACATTTATTTATTTGCATTGGATTTTAGCTCTTCTTCTTCTTTGAAACACTAACACTACGCTACGATGCATAAATGCATTCAATAAAGTGCGTGTTTCCGTCTATTTTTTACTGCTTTTCGATACCAAACTGCTTTTCACATTGCGCCGTAAATTTATATTTGTATTTATGTTAGTTGTGCTTTATTGACTTTTAGAAATTAACGCATCTACCATATAAATATATGTATGTATGGATGATTGTTGATATCTGCTGCATAGTGTGTTCGCTTTAAATAATGGTCATTTAATTGTTTGCTTTGATTTATAGCAAATGCATTTGAGAGCGTTAATTGAGTGGATAAACTAACGTACATACATACATACATATGTATGTATGTATTTACATTTGGACATAAACATAAGATTATGTTCAATTAAGTGTTGAGCCGATGCAGCACGTAACGGACTAAATAATTGTGTGTGGAGAAAAGGTATACAACAAACAAACAAAGGCAGATTCTAAGCAATTTACAAAATTTTACTCAAGCAAATAGAAATTTTACGGTAATTGGTGCTATAAAAGTGAACCAATTAGCTAATCCGCTAATTTGAGAAATGGTGGAAGAGTCATGGTTCATCACACCCTAAAACATGTATTTCAATAGCGATATGATGGTTACTTTTACGAGTTCTTTTCAACAAAAAAAATCATATTCCAGGAAATTTTATTCTAAAACAAGTAGAGAAATCTAAGAGAATTTTCTGTATGAACCTTAAAATTGAAATGGAAAATTTCCCATATTTTCTATTTTCATAACTATTCGCTCTTAGACTAACAGAAATGACATACTATTTTTTGGACTTTTCGATTTATTTTCTTGTTGTGCCCTTTGAATTGAGCTCACCACCAGACTAGTGTCCCATAAGTTACAATCGTTTTGATGACTATGATGTATATGCGTGTCTCGTGATATACTATGGCGGCAGAAGGCTCTTTTCCGAAAGCAGTTTTCTTTTCCAATTAATTTTGGAATAGTTATTGGATATTTTTCTTCGGAGGTTCGATGTTTTTTCCTCTAATTTCGACAGACAAGGCAGAGAAAAGACTATCCAGCTCTCTTTGCGTGGAGCTAACCCCAAGCCAGTTCAGTTGGCCTACTGAGATATTTATGTCGCCACTCTTCCTTGAATATCTTAACTGCTTAGCTCGTACCACAAAAAAGGTGTGTTTGGCTATCGTTTAGAAGAAGTCTCCTCTAAGTTCACGTACAGGAATTCTGGTAACTATCGAAAGAGAAAAGCCTATCTAAGACAATTGTCAATTCTGGCAACTTTTTATCTTGAAAGCTATTTTCTGTCTTTCGAATGATTAATTGAAAAATCGGCTAACAACGCAAGGTCTTAGCGTTTTTCTCTTTGTCTTTTAGCAATAAGGTTTCTAGGAATTAAATGAAATTAAAAAGAAATTAAACTAAAATATAACAAAATAAATTAAAAATAGATCTTTAAAAAAAATCGTAAAAATTAATTAATTTTTAAAGCAATAAGTTCTAAATTTAAAATAAAATTAAATTAAAAAGAAAGACAATACATTTGTAAAAAGAAAAAAATAAATAAAACAAATTCTAAAAATTAGATGGAGCCAATAAATTTGTTTCTTTTTAAAATACTATAATCTAAAAATTAAAAGAATTAAATTTAATAAGAAAAAAACTTAATTAAAAAAAAATAAATAAAGTAAGTTCTGTAATCCTTAATTAATCTTCTTAATTAATCTTCTTTTTAAAACAATAAAATCCAAAAATTTAAAATAAAAGAAGAAAACAATTTACTGAAAAAAAGAGGTAAAAGTTTCTAGAATTTAAATTAAATTAGAAAAAATATGTTTAAAACAATAAAATCGAAAAGTTTATTTAAAAGAAGAATACAAATAGAAATAAAAAATATAATAATTCTGTAAAAATTAAAAAATATACATACACATTTATAACTTTTTAAAATAATATGATCCAAAAATTAAATGAAATTAAATTTAAAATAAGAAAAATGTAATTTAAAAAGAGAAAAAGGTTTCTAAAAATTAAATCAAATCAATATTTTCTTTTCAAAACAATAAAAATTAGTTTTGAAAAATAGTAATAATAAAAATAATAATAATATATACGTACATATTTTTCTTTTTGAAACAATAAAATCAAAAATTAAAAGTTGGCTATGAAGCAGTTAAGATATTCATTACACTTTTCGGCATCACATTGAAGAAGCTCCACGGGAGTAAGGTACCTTGTCTTAAACTCAAGTTTGGTTACAATGACGTGGAGTGGTGCTTCCCAATTTTGACGGCAGCCTATCAAGATCTAATCACACTTGGTTCATGAAGAGCTTCAGTCTTTCACAAAATTTCATCCAGGTCTTTATAAACGATTTTAAAAACGTTCAGCGGGTACTTCTTCCTTCTGAATCACACAAAGTACACTGAACTTCAAACGCTCTGGCATTTACCTACAAAGCATAATAAATTAATTGTGACTACTAATCACTCGTATTATAGCGTTTGAAGCTAAACAAAAAAATCAGATTCATTAATTCACAATTTGCCACATCTCATTTGGTTTCTTAATATATAAAATCGAAAATAAAAACTAAAAAATACACGTGCGTAATCTGTGCTGGTGGCAGCAACAACATAAGCTTACTTCTTAGTTTTCTTAACTTCAGTGATTTTCTCATAGCAACAATAAGAAAAACATCAATAAAAAGTTTTATGGCATATTAGTGGTTTGATGAGTTACAAAAGAAGTTAAAGAGAAACGAACGACGGTGCTGTACCAGCAAAATAAAATAAAAGTGGAATGACTCACAAAAACTCTACTCCATTTCAATCGCATAACAACAAATGTTGCATGAAATAAAAGATTAATGAAAAAACTTCGACTTACATGTGTGTAAAGTCAATACACAGAACTGTAGTAATAAAAAATGTGATGAAGATCAAAACTTGAAGCAAAAAAAAAACAAAGGGCTCCACATTACAACTGGCCCGTTCAACATTCAGCGCATGGCTCAGCATCCATTTTTTATTTATATACTTATATTTCTTCTTTTTTTTTTTTGGCTGTAAAGCAATCCGCTCTGTAGCGCGCGCCATTTGACTCATCGCCCAACATAAGCTGTATTGTGTGTGGCGGCTCATAAAGTGTTAAATGTTGGCTGTAAAGGTTGAAATGTGCGTTGGGTGCGCAGCAACCAAATAGACAGCGGAAAAATGAATTTAAACATTTTTTTTTTCGATTATTTTTTCTAGCTCTGATATGCTATTGGCTGTATTACTGGCTCAGCAGCGGTGTTTTAACCTTTTTTTTAATCGCATTTTGAGGCCTCATTTTGTAGCATCACTTTTTGGAATTATGTATGTACGCAACTATGTTCGCTTTTTAAGGTTATTTCGTGCGTTTTATTGAATACTTATTGGCATTTTTTTTAAATTTGGTATTGGTAATTTACAAAGGTTTTAAGTAGCCTTTGGTCACTTGGCTTCAAGTTACAATATTTACCCAACACTTTTAACGCAACGTAGCATTTGTTTTTTTTTTTTTTCAACTCAAAAATAAATTTCTTACTTTTTTGAAGTGTGGGATTTTTTCTTTGAATTCAACTGATGCATACGGAATCGCTAAGTAGCTGATATGCGTTTCGTTGGAGGTAAAATGTAAAAGCTTTTATTCCTCTCGTCTTTTCGCTTTTCACCTTTATCATTGTAAATATTTCTTGTTGTTTTTGTTTTTTTTTTGTTGTTGTTGATATACGTAAGTAGTTAGTTGAGTGTCGTCTTACCAATTTGCTGTTGATTGCCGAGTGATTGATACGCTGCTGCTGGCGGGCATAAATCAGTTAAGCGTGGCTGCCAGTAACAAAAAAGGCTAAATGCAGTTATGTATGTTACGCCTAAAAATTTTGGTTGACGGTTTTTTTATGTTTGTTCATCTTTTTTCCATGTTTTACATCACAATATCAAATAAAATTTGTATTTACATGCATTCTCCGCATTCCAACGTAGTTTTCACATAAATAATGCTGTCTAGGAATGTGCGCATGCGTAAGTGAGTCATCTCTTTGGTATGCGCTCGCTTCAATTTCCAGTAAAGCATCAACTAGTATGCAATTACGATTTCCTTTCGCCGTTATTGCTAGTGCTAAATCCTTGCTGCATTAGCATCAGCAAGCCCTTGAGCTAGCTTGCAATTAAATTCGAAGTCAACGAGGCAACACTTCAATTTACTTGGTAGCCGCAGGCGTTAAAAAACTTGGGCATTGAAACTTTGTTAGTTTCTCACGATTTGATTTTTGTTGCACTCTCTTGGCTACATAACTTTGGTATGACTTTGAGGCTTGGTATTTTAGTTGGTCCGGCAAGTTATGAGCACAAAAAATGCAAAAAAGTGCAAGTTTTTAATTTTTTTTTTTTTTAGGTATCAGTATATTTCTCCTATAAATGCAGTTTTTCTAACTATACCAACTCCCTATAAACCCTATATATGAAAGAAAAAATGCCGCATGGTTATATTTTCAGTAGCTACTTTGTCTTCTTCTCGTTCGTCGACCATACCAGACCAGCCTCTTTTGTTGCCTTTTTTACTGGAAAATTCTGCAATGACGGTCCTGGTGTTGAAACCAACGATGCTGTCTTTCGATGTCTTTTTCGATTCAGAATGGCCTACGCGGAGAGGTCTTTCCCATTTTACACGGAGCTAATAGTGTTGAGTCCGGCCAGGTTAAATACGATCCAGCCGGGGAGAGGTCTCAGATTCGGGCACGCAAAAGTACTTGAAAGTCTACCGGATAATCTACGACAGATTGATTACTCCACTTTTTTACTCTGTTTAGACAACAAATTCTCAATAAGAATGCCAGAGAGGAATGAATAGGAAGGGGCTAAACCTCAGTTTTCGCTTATCGGTCCATTGTAGCGTTTTTCAAGCGGAGCTAAACGCCATAATGGGAGAGGCAGCTCGTTAGCTCATAACCTCCGCCCCACCAGGACGGCCTACCGCTGTCTATTTTAACAGCCAGGCTGCTATCAAATCTCTCCAATCTAACGGAACAACGTACAAGGTAACCATTGAATGCAGGAAGACTCTCAACCTACTGGCATCAAACTGCCCCTTGACTGTTGTATGGGTCCCTGGATACAGGGACATTCCTGGCAACTGCTGGCCGACGGGCTGGCAAGTAGGGGGACGAAAATATCTGAAGTCAACTCTGCTCAGAAAGAGGGCATGCCTCTAACCTCCTGCAAATACAGATTAAAGGCTCAACTCATCGAGGAGGTAAAAAGTACAAGTGAATAATAATAGCCCTCACTCGGCTGGACCGCTCCTATCTCAGATTAGTAGTCGGGAACACAGGGAAAGTGGTTAGGATACCCCACTAATGATTTCTGTCGCAGTTTCAGAGATGAAGAAAAGGTGGATACCATCAAATACTACCTCTGGCATTGTTCCGCCCAGGCAAACATGCGCAATCAATTCTTCAAAAAGTACTTTCTAGTTTGTTTAGCCGACTTGAACATCCTCGACTTTTTGTGCTATATAAAATGCACTCGCTGGTTTAATTACTAAGGAAGGAAAGGAAACAAATAGCTTCGGCCAGTGACATCACAGCGGTCTTTTCCAGCCAACGTGTGCTGCGTGCTATGCGCGGGCCATCCACTCTAACCTAACCTTACCTAACCTAATAGTTGTGGTCAACGTCACTCAAAATAGCCGGACTAGTTTTGCAGGGATCCCAAGTTTAGAAACGTCATCATAGAGTTAACGTCTTTCCGTGCTACGAAAAGAGGCTTTCAGGGAAATATGTACTTTCTGGGATTAGACGCCTGGTGAACTTCTGTCCAATCATGGATTTTACAAGCCACACTGATAGGGCCCAATAAGATGATTTGTGAAAGGTTGCAGGCTTACACGCAGTATCGTCGATTGGACCTTATTTGCATTGTTGTAAAATCCCTCGTCGTCTTCCTTCTAGTGGTTTGGCAAATCACATTGATATTCTATTCTTCGGACATGTATTTATCAGACCAAATTGCGCTCAAGTAAAGAGGCGTGGACTTCGTCCATATATATTGGCTCTTCCAGATTTCCATCCTCGTCTTTGCAGAATCTATTGCCGGTCTTAAAATTGTTTAACTTCTACCTTATTTTTAAATACTTCTTTACTCGTGCTGTGAGAGGGGTTTCTTTGAAAGTGTACAGCAGTTTCTGATTCCTGAGAATTGGGTGATTGGATCACGCGTATTTTTTATAGACTCTTATATACTTTCGCTGTTCCAGCCTCCGGTGATAGCCCTTTATGTGTAAATATAATAAAAGGTCATCCGAGCTACATAGAACTCCATTACCTGAGAAAGTCCAAATTAAACGTCATCTCGACACTTGACTATAGTATAAGGGCCAAGTCGCGCTACCCTTGAAAATGTCATTCAATCCACAAGAACTTTGCTTCAGTTCAATAGTGGGTTTTTAATAAGTAGTTAAGCTGATTTCTTTTACAAAAAAGTACCCCAGGGTAGCTTATGTTCAACAGTTTAGTTTTTTTTTTGATAAGTTGTAGCTTAAAAACGTTGCCTCACACGTAATAAGGCAATCTCCTTTTTCATAAAATTTCAGCCACTGTGTAGCATTTAGCAACTCATCGCCTTACAGATTACGGTTCATCAGAAGCAAAATAGTTTATCCTTTAAAGCAAAGTATGAACAATGGCGCAGTAAAATGAAATTTTTCATTTTATACAGCTTCGTGTTTCAGAAAACCTGTTGTTCAACCTTCTCTGTTTTAATTCTGATAATCATTATTCGTAAAAAACCTGAAGGCAATTGCAAAAGAGAAACAAATCAAATTTAAAAATCTTCTTCGTACATTAAGATCCATTTGTGAGATACGAAAATTAACCCCCAAATTTGTGACGTGATCAATGATCACTGATTTAAATTGTATGCGGCAGTGAGAATCGAAGATGCTGTAGAGGTAAATGACGTGAGGGAATAAGTAAACAAAAGAAACTAACAAAGGAAAACAACAAAATATTAAGTAGTGCTCAGACAAGGAGTTTTATGAAAGATGAGCAAAAATTAAAATGGTGTCAAAACGAATGTACAGCAACAAAGCAACTTTAAAAAGAAAAAAATAAAATAAAGAAAAAAAGTAGCGAATCGTTTTACTGTAATATATTGAGACAAATTAAATATGTACTTATCCATATATATTAGCTTGACGCTATTCTTCTTCTTTTTTTGTAATATCACAATAAAATCATATTTGAATTATATTTAAATACCTAGCTACTTCTTCAAAGACTTTCATGTAAATTAAGAGCAAAAGTCCTCAAAAAAAAATTTAATCTCAACTTCATAATCACATTTTCGATTCCCGCCAATCGGCGATCAAAATGAGTTCGCCAGTGATCGTGCTGCAAAAGATCACAGCCGGCTGAATTCAACTGAGATTCTCTACCACCACAGCGTGCTTCAAATGAATTGAAACCTTTAAAACGCTCTTCTACCAGAAAATGCTCACATTTAACATTTCAGTTGACACCCTCTACTCGAACAAGTTTGATGAGGGCCTCACCTGACTACCTGCCGCTAAACCACATAGTCGGTGGTTCTTTGCTCGCCACCAACAGGCCGTGACGAATTGTGCAAACAAATGTCTGATAGTCAAATGCTCTTTCTCTCCGCTGTGCACAGCACACTTGTGTTAGTTCAGGTAAGAAATACAAGTAGAGTATGTATTTGATTGGTGCTCCATTCCATGGCCAGCGCTTTGTTTACCCACATACACTGTAGCTCACATGCAAACATAAGGTAACCATTTATGTATGTATTTGGTTTGGTTGTTCGCCTAGCGAATTGGTGTGCCACCACCAGTGTTGCCGTTGGAAATTTTCAGAAAGTCGCATAGAAGTGGTCATTAACGAAAAAAAGTGTAACCATATTATTTTTGATTTTCTTTACTAGTAAAAGAATAAATCTGTTGAATTTAAAAAGAAAATATCGGGACAAGCTTTGCACAAAAAAGGGTTGCAAACATACATATAAAAAGTTTAAAAGTTTAAAGTGATGCATTTTGTCGTACTTACAAAGGGAAATATTTTTTATTGGCATGGTTCTATTAACATTTCCAAAAAAACTCTGAGATTGATAATTTTGGAAATGGGTCAAAAAATTCAAGTTTTCAAAAAGTCGGGTCAAAGGGTATTGGCGCTTAAAAAGGGTCAAATGGCTCCTTTAGTCGCACAACGACAACACTGGCCACCACCACCACCAAAACAACAACTAAATCAGTTGCCAGCAAACCAACTCTCTTTCTCTGCCACTCTTTGTTTGTGCCAGCTCAAGTTACGTTCGTCTGTTACCAATTACCTGTTCTTTTTTACTTATTTGCTTCGCTTACTATTCCTTACTATACAGGCAGTCAGGTTTTTCTTGTTTGTTTACCTGAGTGTCACTCAGTGTGTCCGTCAGGCTGTCAGTTAGTTTAGTCACTTACTTTGATATGTGTGGGTTGACGTTTTTTTTAATGCAAATGCAAGTAAATGAGTTTGTTTGCTCGCAAGAATATTGGAGAGCCTCTGCCTTTACCTGTACGCTCTCTCGTTAGCTCGTTTTCCAAGCCGCTTGCGCACACAAGTTTCAGTTTTAGGCCATAGTTTCGAACGTTTGGACGCGTTTTTGTCGCTTAGCGCGTTTGGCGGCTATACAGTTTTAAGTTTAGAGACATATGTACAAACTTTCATTTCATCTATCGAACTGAATTTCCGCGCGAATCGAATATTTATTTTAGCGCAAAGGAAGCGGTGAACAGATAGTGGCAATATTTTATGTGAGATTTGAAGGATATCAGTGCAAGTCAAAGAACACATGAAAATTCTTATTGTGCTTATGTAACATAGCGGCATAAAGTTTTACAATTTAAGCGAGTGACAAAATTACGAAAAAGCGCGGAATAACGAAAAAATATGCAAAAAATAATAAAGACTGACTGTTGAAAAGAGTAGAGTTTGTTAAGAACAAAGAAAAAAAAATTACGTGTCTTATAGTGTGTCCAATTGTGACTTTTGGCTTTCATGCAAATTTAGTCATATTTTATTGCTTAAAAACTGCAAATGAATAGTTAGTAGCCAACAAGTTTACCTTACCGTTTTAAGCGTGAAATTTGTAAGTACAAATAACAAGCACAAAAGAATTTTCAGCTGCTATGGAAAGTGTTGAAGCTGGATAGCAGAGTGCCACGGGGAGGATGTAAATACTTGTTCAGAAAATATGTACAAAATTAAAAAAATATATATAAGAATATATTTTTTAAACTCATCATACACAAATAAAAATAAAAATTTAAATAAATTAAATTAATATAAAATTAAATGAATAAAAACTAAATTAAAATTAAACCCACTTAATTTACACGAAATAAAAAATATATAAAAATTACACTTATTTAGTTAAAATAAAATTACAAAAATAAAAATGTAAGTTAAGTTAAATAAAATAAATTAAAATTTAATAACAAAATTAAGTAAAAATAAATTTAACTAACCAAAACTACATTAAATAAATTTGAAAAACATGTAAGAAAATAAAAATACATTAAAACACATTTATTTATAACAAATTTAGTTAAGTAAATTTAAATAAAACTGTAAATTAATCAAACTATCTAAAATTAAATAAATTCAAATAAAAAAATATTTAACTACAAATTAAATTAAACTCCTTTGAAAAAAAAAATTAAGTTAAATTTTAATTAAAAAAAGAAAGAAAATACATTATTTAATCTAAATTAAATTTAATAAAAAAATTAAATTAAATCAATGGGAACCAAATTGAAAAATATAACAAAAATTAGAAGAATGTGAATTAAATTTGAATAAAAATAAATAAATTAAATACATGATTTAGTCTAAATTAAATTAAATAAAAAAATTAAATTAAATCAATGGGAACTAAATTGAAAAGTGTAATAACAAAAAAATAATAGAAAATTAATAAAATATATAACACAAAGTTTAAGTCATAAAGAAAACTGATCAACTTCAATCGCATAAAATAAGATTAGTATAGAACAGCCTGGGAATAGTACAGTAAAATTAAAAATAATCTTGATATTTTTAGTATGGTGATCAATTCTCTTTAAATTCTGTGAGGTGGGTTTTAGGAACCTTAAACTCGATTTTTGGGTGGCGGGGGGTTCGCGGATTCTCCACCACCGTCTTGAAAACAGGTGCTGTGAAAGTTTTCGCTCACTCAGTGAAACAGCTATTTGAGGGCCTCAAGAAAGCTATGTTTAAACGTTAGTACGCACATTAGGTAGTCAAAGTCTGAGAACATTTCATTCCATCTTATTACAATTTTGTTTTCAGCGGCTCAAAATTTTTACAATTTGGTCAAAAATTAAATTAATAAACTTGTATTTTTATTTACGAATCGACTTAAGACATAATTCTCTTTGTCGTAGTAATTTTTTATGGAAGCCACTACTAGTTTATTTCCTACCTTAACTGGTCTTTTTGAACCAACTTTTTGAAAAACGGACAGCTACAGGGTTAAGATATTCCACAAGTATAGTATGTTCTATAAAGAATTTTACTAGGTGTCACCGAAAACCAAAATTTTCTGCGGCTAGCATTTAAAAAAAGTCCAACCTTTGACCCTTCGTAAAAGTTTGTTATTGGTTTGGAAAATTTCCACCAATGGTTTTATTACTAAGTAGTAACTCCAACATTTGGGCATAGTTTGATTGTAGTGCTAAAATAGCTATTTTACTGAGCTAGTAAAAGCCATACGATGGTAGCTATTTCACAACCCCAGGGCACACGCAAACCGTGCTTTGTATTCGTAGTTGCTAGCCTTAAATTATTAAAAAGAATTACCCAGTTTACACAACTTTTGACCTTAATTATATTTTGGTTTATTTTTTTTTATTAATATGGACCATGTAATTAATTTCGACTTTAAATTATCCCATTGAAAATAGGTAGAAAGACACAACTAATTCATTCGCGTGCCTAAAAAAACTTTTGAGCGGTTCATTTAAGATGTAAGTTTACGAGGAATTGAAATTGAAAGCAATAAATCCAAAATGGAGTTAGTGGTACATATGTTAAGTCTGGAGTAAGAGGCACGTGTTCATATTCCTACTTATGTAACAATTCCAATGCAGGCGATGAATGGCAAGCCAGCAAAATGTTTCTCGTCTTCATAAGGTTGTGAGACGTAACTAGAATTGCCAATCGTCTATTGGTAGTCAGTTGCCTTTATATGCCTACTGAATTACATGCATCGGAGATATGCCAGTTTATCGGTATATAGTAAATTGCTTGATCTCACATCAAGTCTGAAACTGCGATAGTTATAACCATTTCTGATGGTTTTGAAAACTAGGTTAATATTCACCGGATTCAATTTGTTTCAGAACAAAATTATAGAAATCAGTCGTACTTCTTCCCAGCTTTGTGAATAGGCGCAATAAAGGTTACTTTCCATTCCTGTACGAATTTTTCTGATACCTTAACTAAGTTATTTTTATGTGCCGTAAGATTATTAAGTTTACAGAGATAAAACTACATTTTACCAAAAACGAAATTAGATTTTGTGCCTTCTTCTGCATCTTCAGTCATATTTATTTAATCCCATTTTCAATAACAAATAAACATAATCTTGAATTTTTTATGTCTAACACTTTTTACATTAATAACAAATCAAATCAGCTTTAGCATCCGCCATATATATGTACTAACATATGTACATATGTATCTATTTATTTATATATGTATGTGCTATCTATCTATTTATTTAGTTGTGCCTTGGTACATCTCGATACTCTTTGGCGGGCCATTAAATTTTAATATCTTAAACTATTATTTTTATGTTTCAAATGCAGATCAACATTTTCCAAGCCGCGTTTTCTAACCAGCTAATAATTAAAATATTTAATTTTATTTGACGGCACATAATTGCTGGCTACTTAATAGCGTGCCATAAAAGTTGGCTTTAAATATGCGGAAGCTTTACACTACTGGCGTATGTATGTATTTAAAGCTGTTATTGTTTTATCTGCACAAGCGCGACTTATATTTTTTTGTGGTTTAATATATATATTTATTTTAATATTTATATCCATTCTCTGTAAATAGTAGTCGGCGAATACTTTATTGATCTTCTCACAAAGGGATTGCAATGATTCTTTGAAAACCTTTGCACACAAATTGATTAACATGTGAATGTCTACTAAATTTTGATATGAAAATTTTAAAAAATATATTTTTTTATTTACTTTTCTATCCTTAACCCCGCAGGTTTTTAAATCACCTCAGTAAGGCTTTTAAGCCAAAAACAAAAGTTGTATACAAAACTCAAAGCAATTTTTAAATTCTTGTGGCAAATGAGGGCCAAATATTCTTTTCGGGATTTCAACCTTAAATTATTTACTGAAGAGATTTGTTTTGAATATTGTTTTTGAATTATTCATAACTGTACATATCGAGGTTTAACCGCCAAAATAAAGTAAGCGAAATTTTTTTCAAAATTTTCTTTTTGATGCATAAATATTCCTAGAGCATCTAGATATATTTCTGCATAAAAAAAAATTAAAATAATTTGGTGTACGTTATTTTGGCGGTTAGGGCTCCACATATCTGAAATTTTCTTACACAGCTTGAAAGCTGTTAAACTTATGACAAAGCTTTATTATGTGCTTTACACATCCATGTGGAAGCTTTAAACTCAAAGTTTTTGGTTTATATAATTCGAAAGTTTCTATTGTAAAAAAAACTCCATTTTAGTGTCATCTTTTACTTTCTTAACCTACAACGCTTTGCACATAAAAAAAAACTATAAATTTTCAAAGAATCACCGGTCAGTTACCAGGAGAGTACCTTAAAAGTGCGCAGCAAAAACCAGCATAACACTTCAATTTCCACTTATCATGCACGCAATCACATTTCTACTTTAAAAATGTCTTTCCACAACCTTTTGCATACAAATAATTTATGAAAATCAACGCAAAATACAACTAATTAATTCCACCCTCGCCTTCAACCCACAAAATTGCACGTGTCGGCATTAATACCAGCTTCGAAGCTTAACACACCTACACAATTGAATCACAAAAGCATAATTTCAAATTCAATTGTAGCAATTTGTAGTTTATAATAAACAGGCGCGCTTAAGCGAGTACAACAAATAACAAAACGAAGCTACAACAACAACAAAAAAATGCGGACTTCAGGCATTCATTATACCTGCCACGGCGAACCAGCAATTGCCGGCATTTGCATAAAAACGCCATTAAGTTGGATAAACTAACAACCACAACAACAACAACTGCAACCACAACGACAATAGCAAGAGCCATCAGAATTACAGCAACTAAAATAACTAACTATTCAATCACATAAAGACACATCTTGCATTTGCTTGCTTTTCAAAAAATTTGTATTCACCGAGTGCATTGGGAAACGAAAGACTTAAGGCACAAACTTCTTAGCATTTTTTTTGTTTTATTTTTTTTTTTCTGTGAACAGCTGCATACAAACTTGCTGTAGTACGATTGTGCGGCATGCAAACATTGATATGCAATACGCAAGGCTATGCTATTGATTATCCGCCACAAAAATAAATTTCTATGTTTGTATTGCTTATGCTCTGCTGATCGTTGTTCCTCTAAATGCTCACGCCTTGTTGTTTTTGTTTTTTTTAGCTGTTATTGACACTGCTGTCATGTAAATTTTTCTTCAAGCAATCGGTGCCATTGGAAAAAAAAATCAAAATTTTTTGTTATGCTGCCAGTGCGTGCGTACTCGTATTTAAACATACAAATACATTAGTTACATACACAAATGATGGCGGCTGTTTATGTGCTACATAAATTATTATGCCGCTACTGTCGGGCGCTTGAAAAATAAGAATTCCCTTCAGCCAGTGCCTTTGTCTTAGACAATGAACTCTTGGATTTTATTTGGTTTTCGTTTACTTATTATTTTTTTTCTTCTTATTTGGTCGTCTCTTTTATGCAAATGCAAATATTTGTTGTCTTTTATGTATTTAGAATATGAATATAAAGCGCTGCAAACATGCGTACATACTCAGAGTTGGATATACATAGACGAGTTCTTACGTTTGTATGTTTATATTTATTTTTAAATTTAATTTTTTAGGCCTGTCCTCACTTGATGACTTTTTCTACAGATTTGTTTGCGATAACGATTGATTGGCTTTAGACTTTTAGTGATTGACTGTATTGAATTTGCGATTATTTTGGTAGTGATATACATATGTATGTATGTATGTAATATTTACTTTAAGCTTCAGAAGAACTTAGTTTACTTTTTAAGTTTTAAGTTTCACTCTCTCATTTTTTTTCCAAGAGTTTCTTTAACTTCAACTTTTCTATTTTATTTTTGTTCAATTTCATGTTTTATTTTATTTAAAAATTTTTGAATTTTTTTTTGTTGTTTAAGCTGCATCTTTATTTTGGAAATTGCTACATGAAGTTATTTCTCCTGAAATTTTTTTTGTAAAATACAATTTTAAAAATTTATACTTTTTTATATAAAAGTATAAAAAACTTCATGTTCAAAAATTTGCCCTTGTGGTTTTTTCATAAGTCGGTACATTTTTTGACAAAAATTTGTGTATGCTTTCAGTTTGTTATTTTTAATTTTAATTTTTGCAAAATTTATTTTTTTTTTAATACATATCTTCATACATATCTTTAACTATTATTTAGAGTTATATTACGTTAACGACCCGAATTTTAGTTTGAATACATAAATTGTGTTTGAATTTTTACAAATTATTTCATCTTTCATTCCAAATGTTAATTTAAATATAAAAAAAAGCTATTTAAACTATTTTGTGTTAAACTTCAACTTTTGCAAAAATGAATACCGCTAGTTCTATCTTTTTGTACAATTTTTATTAACATTTACACCCAAACTTTTGTTTAAGGCAAAAATTTTTACTTTAATTTTTGAAGTTCTTATTTCACTTTGAATTGTGGTGTGTGTAGTTGTATAATTTACATATCTTGTACCTTGCAAAAATTATAAAAAAATATCGTTTTTTTTTTTTTGATAAATTACTTGAACGGGCCTTGTTATTTATTTTCTTCTTTCTACTTGCTAACACGATTTTTGTTGTTTTTTTTTTTGTAAGTAGCTTTTATGCCCGCAATATTTTTTGTAATATTTCTTTTAATTTTTGTAACTTTCGTTATTTTTTTTAGTACCTGCTTTCTAGAATTTTATCTATTTTCAATCACTGCGCATGCGTATTTGCATAGAAATTATACTGCCATCTATCTACACACAATACTTTAGAACTTAATTTCATTTGCTACATTTCAATGCAAAGTGCGCCATCGGTGGCATGTCTTGCATTTATAACTACTTTAGCGCTGCCTCAAAAGTTCTTTTACCTCTTCTTCGGTGAAATGATGATGTCGTCGTAACTTTGCTTCAACTTATTTTACATAAGCACTTGCCGCTGTTTGTCCACTACTACAAAGAGCATAAGAATATATGACTTTGATAGCTCTTACAAGTTTCGATGTAAGACACAACTTTTCAAGTTTCTTTTGCTAAAATTTATATTTTATGGCGTGTTCACCTGTAAAAATTATTAAATAAATGTTGTGATTTAATTTTTTGTATAATTTTGCACTCCACCGTTTACTACTACTAGATTTTTTAATTTCGTTTTTATTTTTTTTCCGGTTACTGTCGCTCTGTTATTCCCCCATACGCTGGCAATGAATTGCCGTTCATTTTAACCTAAGTCACGGCTGCCACAATTGTGCACACATTCAGCTTAATGACCAAATTTTTGATCCTTTGTTCAGCGCGCAGCATTGTTTCTTAGCTAAATGAAAAAAAAATAAAAATTATTCCTAACAGCCAAAAATACAAACGTTTTTTTTCTCACTCTGTGAATCTCTGCCAATGGACACCTGCTGCTGGTGCTGCTGCTTCTGCCAGCACACAATTGTCCAATACTTGCTATGCTTGCTCAATACTCAAATTCATTGTTGCGATAAAGAAAAACGATAAAAATCTTGAGTTCACCTTTGTTGCACAGCACTTCTATGGCATCACACTTTGTACCGGTACCTGTTTTTTCTGCCATTGGTTGCTCTTCTTCGCAGCATATTTTTAGTTTTGTATTGAAATTCTATTTGTGTATTGTCTGCTGGCAAGTCACACGTTCATATAACAATTGCCATTGGTCGATAGCAACATCATAAATTTTACTTGTGTCAGTTGACCGTCCGGATTACCGATCTCTTCTCATTTTAACTAAAAT
>NW_016161189.1:0-3135 GCF_001687245.7 Rhagoletis zephyria
CCAGCGAAAGTTTTCATTTGTACTGAGAGCTTTTGAAAGCTTTGGCACGTTGTAGNTATTAAATCAAAATAAAAGTATGTTCCTTATTGGATTATTTATGATTACGTTTTAGGAAATTATTCAGCAAGTTCTTTAAAGATTTAAATGTTTTTAAACACCGAAATTGAGAAAATGTTGTCTGGTGGCGTCATGCGGCAAATGCTTATTTCAAGACATCAAAGTGCCCACACACAAAAACTTGCAATCACATTGCTCGTCAAAATGACAGTTGGTAGGCCATCGCTGTTCGCCTGTGGAGTTCTGCGGTAAGTGAGTAAAAAGTGGTTGTAAAACAGACTAGGCCAGCGAAAGTTTTCATTTGTACTGAGAGCTTTTGAAAGCTTTGGCACGTTGTAGAAGCAGGGCTGGTATACAAGTAAGCAGCAGATACACAATGATCAGGTGATTACACGTGTAACACATGTGCTCTTCACTTAAATAAAAATTAAATCAGAATAACCACACTCAGAGCCGTTACATGTTTAATCACCCGATCATTGTGTATCTGCTGCTTACTTGTATACCAGACCTGCTTTTGCAACACAGCGTGCCAAAGCTTTCAAAAGCTCTCAGTACAAATGAAAGCTTTCGCTAGCCTAGTCTGTTTTACAACCACTTTTTACTCACTGAAACTGAAAATTATTTAAATGAAATTAATTAAATTAAGTGGAAATTAACTTTAATTTAATTTTGTATTTAATTCTCATTTAAATAATTTTCAGTTTCAATAAACTATTTATTTAAGTGAGTAAAAAGTGGTTGTAAAACAGACTAGGACAGGCTTTCGCTTTCATTTGTACTGAGAGCTTTTGAAAGCTTTGGCACGCTGTGTTGTAAAAGCAGGGCTGGTATACAAGTAAGCAGCAGATACACAATGATCAGGTGATTAAACGTGTAACACCTCTGAGTGTGGTTATTCTGATTTAACTTTTATTTAAGTGCAGAGCATAGGTCACTTAAATCAAAATTAAAATTGATTGGTGAAACCGAAAATTCGAAAATTAAAGTTAATTTCCACTTAAATAGTTTGGTGAAACTGGCTGTAAGAGCCCTATGCTCTGCACTTAAATAAAAGTTAAATCAGAATAACCACACTCAGAGGTGTTACACGTTTAATCACCTGATCATTGTGTATCTGCTGCTTACTTGTATACCAGCCCTGCTTTTACAACACAGCGTGCCAAAGCTTTCAAAAGCTCTCAGTACAAATGAAAGCGAAAGCTAGTCCTAGTCTGTTTTACAACCACTTTTTACTCACTTAAATAAATAGTTTATTGAAACTGAAAATTATTTAAATGAGAATTAAATACAAAATTAAATTAAAGTTAATTTCCACTTAAATAGTTTGGTGAAACTGGCTGTAAGTGTGGTGTGTGGTAAGGCCATTTAAGTTTACTTGTCCTATAAGTATAGTTTAGCTCGCTTCCTAGGTCCGTTTTAAATATCCCTTTTTAAAGTAAGCACTCGAAAAATTTTATACACACAAAATTATGTAGATTTTCAAAGTAAACTATTTTATAAATTTCAAAAGATTTATAAAAATTTAAAGCAATGCTTGACCACATATATATTAAAAAACTGCTAATCAATCAGATTGGCTTTTTATATACGCGCACAAGTGGAAAAATTAATTCAAATTAATTGCGACAAAATCCATTGTCCCTACTTTAAGTTCGTGTCATGATTGCAAATATGAGTTTCTATCAAAAATTCTTTTTGGTTTGGGTTATCTGGATATTTTGCTATGTATCTGCGTAAATACTTTTTCAGAATTCGCTTACCCGTTTTTACTACTTTTGGCCGCTGAAGTCCTTTGAGTGTATTTCTGCCATGAAAAAACACTCATAAAAATACAATCACTGTTCGGAGTCGGCGTAAAACTGTAGGACCCTCCCTTTGTTTGACAACACCAAAGCGCACGCCACAAATCGGAGGAGAACCTCCGGCAGAAACTAGCATACTGTCGAAAAAAAGTAACTACGAATTTTTCATAATACAGTGCGCTCGGGATAACGTCAACTAATTAAAACCGCGAGTATTGACATTTATGAAATTGTTGACGTTTTTGAATGTGCAAATTTAAAGCCAAAATTTAGTTAATACTGTAGTTTAAAGCGTTTTTATTGCTCGTAAAATAAAATCAGACATAAAGCAAATCCAGAGAAAAACAAAAAAAGGTTTCCAACCTAAATACATAAAACCAAAAAAAAAATATTTTACATGAGATCATGGCATACATACATATGTATCTATTCTTAAAAGAAATCTGTTATTTTTTTCTGCTGTTTTTTCCGCTCCGATAATTGAAATACAGCCTTCTCCATTAGACGTCTTAACACATTTAGATCATCTTGCGAAACATTCTCGCATCCGGCCCAATCCAAAGCCCGGTTAAAAATTTCTATGGCTTCGCTTGGCTTTACTGTTTGCAGATTTTCATGCACATCGTAAGCGTCATCATCGGACACTTCTAACTCCTCATTTGGTCCCGACCCAGTAACGTCATCAAACAAAATATCTTGATTCCACTCCTCAATGGATGGCACTGTATAGTCAACCTATAAAAAATATTAAAACTATGTCTGATAGTGTCCCTAAAATGGCTTAAGAAAAACGACAAACCTGAGGATTTAATTCATTAAGCACATCAACTGCGCGCGTCATTAGTAGCTGAAGCTCCGAATCCATATTTGCTTTCAGAATGCTCAATGGAACATTTTCCTCTGGATCTTCCTCAGATTCCGTGAAACTCAAAAGATTTTTCCAGCATTTAGCCATAGTGTCTGTACTGACTTTATTCCATGCGATCTCTAGAAACGTAACAGCATCCTTTAATGTTACTGTTTTCATTGAACTGACTAAATCTGAATTTTTTGCCGCCATCATGGCTAAAAGACTTGTTTTATAGTAAAGCTTCGTTATCTTAATTGCATTTTGGTCCATTGGCTGGATTAGTGGGGTCACATTTGGCGGAAAAAACATTGCAATTATGTTTCCATCCTCTGTTTTAAGCTCCAATTCACTTGGATGAGATGGAGCATTATCTATTAGAAGAAGTGCTTTAACTGGCAGATTCTTTTTTGAAAGAAACTCTGT
>NW_016161189.1:8903-20623 GCF_001687245.7 Rhagoletis zephyria
TTTTAGTTTTAGATGAATCTCTTTAGCTTTTTCCTTCAGCGCTAATGCATTTATAGGATAATTTCTTTCCCGCTGCTTAATAAACCAACGGTACAAACATTTCTCCATTTTGGGCAGCTCTGATGCTCTTAATGTCTTCCTTTTTCCCGGTCCAGAAAATGTGTTATTAACACATTTCAAAATTGCCTTTTTTTTGGATTTTATCTTACTAATCGTTGATTTTGTTACACCATATTGTTTCGCTAAAGCCGTCGCACTTGCACCTTTTTGTAATAAATCCAAAATATTTGCTTTTTCTTGCAATTGAAGAACTTTTGGTTTTTTTGAGCTCATTTTATACGCGCAACTCTAACGAGATCAAGAAAGCAACTGAACAGAAAACGACAATAACTACCCATCAATAGACACAAGGGGAATCCCCAAAACTAAAACTAATTACCAGATGTGGGCACTACCACAAACAAGCGTGAGCTAAAAGTGAGAATGTGTTAGTGTGCCTAATTCATTTTGCATGCTGTCGTGTTCTCATCGCAGCGCTCTCGCTTGTATACGTACACGCGACTCTTACGCTCTTTTAGCACCTGCTAACTCTCTGCCCATGTCTGCTAATTACACACGGTTGTATGAAAGTATTTTAACCGTTACTAAAGCTAAAACTTTGAATTATTTAAGTTGACGTTTTAGAGCTTTGAGGTTTGGTTGACGTTTTAGAGTAGACAATACAAATAAAAAAGGGTTGACGTTTTGGGATGTTGACGTAATGGGGGGTTGACGTTATGCCGAGTGCACTGTATATGTATTCAACAATTTCTATTGTAATATATTCCGCTAATTTTTCATAAAAATATGGTTCATTCTTAAACAAGAATCATAAAAATATAGTTTCTAAACTTTGTGAAGAACCCGCGAAAATTAAATATATATTTATTCATGAAAATTTTCACCTTTCTTCATCAGATTTTTTGGAATTTTCTTGATTATGCAGTTTTGTAGCCCACTAAATTCTAATATAAAAACTACAATTTTGGAGCTAGTCAAAAATCGCGTTGATTTTTTTGGTTGATGGTGTTTTGCATTTTTTCCATACAAAGTATTTTCGAAATTTTTTGTTTTTGTATGGAAGAAACTGCCTGAAAAAAATGCCAAAAATCAACGGTAAGTCGTAGCTACTTAAAACCTACGCTTTATTATAATCTATAGGGCAACAAATCTGTATCCTCAAAAATATTCTAAAAATCTAGAAATTTGCATGAAAATTTATTGAATTTTTGAGAGTTTTATTACAAAGTTTAGAAAGTATATTTTTATGTTTTTTATTGTAGAATGAACCATTAGTCTTTCAAAATAACACCCTTTCCGGAAATTCATAAACGCTACAAATATTGTTATTTGTTATAAAAAAGGAGACACGTATTTTTTGATATAGGAAAAATTTTTTTGGGGGTCGCGCTGGCTCTCGTGACATGTGAAAGTGCAGCTAGAAATGTTGTTTTTACATGTAATTACTCAGGTATTGTTGGGGAATATTCCCTTAATTACATACCTGACTTGAACAGTTAGAATTGGCCCAGTGCCCGAAAATATGCTTTCGAGAAGATACTGCTAAAATTAGAACGTTGATACTGAACGTTTTAAGCATTGTGGTGGGTTAAAACCAGGGTGCGGAGAACAATCAAAATACGATCTTTTTCGCAATCAATCGCGGCCAAAAATTGAGTGCTTGCAATTTTTCGCGATTGATAACGTAGCGCTGCGAGCAGAAGCATTTACGATCTCTTACGAGCAATATCAGTGTTCGTTAAAATTACGAGAGAGAAGATTTCGCTGCAAGCGTCGGTCGTACGATCTTTCGCGATCGTTCGTTGGTTGCGAGCGTTTTTTGTGAAACTCAATCAGTTACTCGTATTGCGAAGTTTGAATTTTTGAACGATCGCGAGCGTTCGTCTGGAGGGTAAATTATTTATGTATGTATGGAAGTTTGTATGTTTGTAGAATAACCACTTTGTGTGAAAAAATTGCCTGTATGTACATATCGTCGCCTTAAATGCAAAAAGACGTAACAAACATCATTGAAATGCAAAATGTCATAACTAATAAAAAATTCAAAATTCACTTTTTGATTTATATGATGGATTCGAATTACAACTCCCCACATCATTTTATGAAAAAAATTAAATATTAGTCACCACTTTTTCCATTTAATTTACGAAGTTGTTACCTCTTTTTGCATTTCAGGTGACGATATGTATGTATCTAACATTTCATACTTTAAGAACCTTTAGTTAGGGAAATCCGTAACATTGTCTAATATTTACTGCGCTGAAAAAAATCATTATATTCTATCGTTTTGCTAGTATACCAGACTGAAGTTAATTTCTTGAAGGAAACTTAGGTATAAAATTTTTTACAATACCCACTCTGTAGAAGATTAACCACTTTGTGTGAAAAATGCCTACATTCTATTTGCTAGCAATTCAATACCTGCTGCTGTTTTGGCGAGTGTACATACATGCGAACCANTTAGGGAAATCCGTAACATTGTCTAATATTTACTGCGCTGAAAAAAATCATTATATTCTATCGTTTTGCTAGTATACCAGACTGAAGTTAATTTCTTGAAGGAAACTTAGGTATAAAATTTTTTACAATACCCACTCTGTAGAAGATTAACCACTTTGTGTGAAAAATGCCTACATTCTATTTGCTAGCAATTCAATACCTGCTGCTGTTTTGGCGAGTGTACATACATGCGAACCAGCAGAAATGAAGTTTTTCGTTTATCGTAGAGTTTTTTACACGTACATTAACATTTGTGCATCTAAGTTCTGTACATCGCTGCATTTATGAACTTGTACCCTAATGTCCAGAAACTTAATACATTGCTGCACTCTGCCTGTTTATGGAAATGTATATGTATCTCCCGCTTTTGTACAACGCATGATTCAACAATTACAGGTTGTAACAATCGTACAAAAGCAACATTTACTGTTGGTATAAACTCCTTGTGTCAAAAACAGCTAATTTTCTTTCCTTATGTATTTATATTCGTGCANGAGTTACTATAAATAGTAGATAGCACTGGCAGTATGCAATCTTAAGCAAACAAATTTTATTGCTCAATTTGGTTGCAATTTCACTTTTGCCTACCAAAAGCTTCATCCTACCAACCAAACTACCAAAGGATAATGAGCCTACCAATTTTGGTCCAATGCTCAATGAAAAAACGGCAAAAAAACATACCAAAGTTTTTATAATAAGTAATACAACACAGAAATTTTTTTCCGTGCATTACTACGAACACATTCTCATTTTTTATTTCCCCTGCAAACCATTTTTTCAGAGTATTCTGAATTGTAGAGAAATTTGAAAGAATTCGTAAAGATCTCATCCGATTTTTTGCCGAATTTTCTAAAATGAAATAAACTGTGCACACTTCGATTCCTTTACGAACTTTCGGAAGAAAATCGGTAAAGCAATGAAAATAATGCTGCTATGTGAAGAATTTCTTGCACAATTTTTTCAGAATTTTCTTTATTTTTCATACAGAAATTTCTTTACGAGTTCGTGTCAACCCCTTCATACGATTTTCTTTGAAGATTCGTAAAAAACTCGTTACAGAAATGAGATACTCCTAAAGATTTCGTTAAGATTTCGGAAACTTTGGTTTGCAGGGTCATAACTAATACATTCTCATTTTAAGACTTTTCTCTTTTTGGCGGACACTGATTTAAATACAAAAGGCTGCGGTCGCCTTGGACAAAATCAATTAAGTTTTGCACTTTTAGTGATTATTTAAATACATATTGTGCATACACATTTAAATACATGTGGTTATAAATTTGTACTTAACTTTTAACAAGGGTGATAGGTTCATATGCTTTGGGGAACTAAAATTTGAGAGTTGCTGGCGCAGAATTTTTTGTGGTTTTCTGGTCGTAGTCGAAATAAAATTCAGGTTCTTGACAAAAATTCTTTCAGCAAAGCCCAATAATGGACTTGCAAGAACTGCAAGTGGAGCCGCGCCAAGCAGTCCGGAAATACACAAAAGTAGATCGGCTGTTTCAGTGAGTACCAGAAATTTATGACACATTGGAGGTGGAGCACNTTTTGCACTTTTAGTGATTATTTAAATACATATTGTGCATACACATTTAAATACATGTGGTTATAAATTTGTACTTAACTTTTAACAAGGGTGATAGGTTCATATGCTTTGGGGAACTAAAATTTGAGAGTTGCTGGCGCAGAATTTTTTGTGGTTTTCTGGTCATAGTCGAAATAAAATTCAGGTTCTTGACAAAAATTCTTTCAGCAAAGCCCAATAATGGACTTGCAAGAACTGCAAGTGGAGCCGCGCCAAGCAGTCCGGAAATACACAAAAGTAGATCGGCTGTTTCAGTGAGTACCAGTAATTTATGACACATTGGAGGTGGAGCACACCAATGTCTGGCCGGAGAAGATCCTAAGTACGGAAAATACTGCTCGGAACCGACTTTGTACCAAAGCAATGGCGTTCGATGGCATTGAACAATAAAATGTGGTTGGAACAAATCTGCAAACTTTGCGGAATATTTAAGTTTCGTATAATCATTTTGTTTACCATGCTTTACCCCGCGCTAAAAAGTTTTAATCTTTATTTTTAGCTTTTTAATATTGCAATATCAGGACATGAATGAATATGCATCAATGTAGTCTTGGGTACTTGGGAATACCAACAAATATGCAACGAAAATATCTGGAATCGGAACAGTAGCAATATTATAGCACATCTGCCTCAGAAATTCAATGATCGACCAACATTTGCAAAAGAGTAACACCATACACTCTGAGCTTTCTTTGAAGGCATTGAATATTCAAAAATTGGGTACGGTTTAGTTATTTGTACAACGATTTTGGGTTGCTAAGCGTAAACGCGTGACCCGAATCAAAAAACTTTTACACACACTTGTAGACAAGAGTATACGTTTTTTTTAAAAACAAATTTACTATATCTGTGCACTATTTTATTAATAATTTCATATTGAAATATGGTATTCTTTCCAAATTTCCGAGCTGAGCTGTAAAAAACACAAAAAATATTCTCGAAATATCTCTGTTCAGCCCCTATGTTTAGGCAACACAGAAAGGAGAATTCTACTTAGTGAGGGTTATAATCCTTTTGCCCCCTCCGCCCCCTCCCCAAAATCATTGTACAAATAACTAAACATTTCCCCAAAAATGTTAGCAAACTAAAGAAACACCATTTTCTTCATCGAGGACTCAAAATAAACTACTTACTGCATTCTAAACGATTCGGGAACATGCTATTATATACTCGAAGAAGCTTTCCTCGACATTGAAGATAATTTTAATGATTCATTCACAACGCAATGTCTGGAATCTACGAGTACTGTGTACACCATTCGTGCTATCTTGTTGGACCACCTTCAGCTTTACTATTTTTTTTATTATTGGTTTCTTGAACAAATTAAGACATGAATAAATGAGGTGATGTGTCGCATTCTTGGATTTTCGCTATTTCTATTATTTAAAGATTTCTTAGCCGTTAATCAAACATTGTGCATATTCTTTTCACGTTTTTCAATATCTCAAAATGTTTTTGCGAAACATTAACTTAAATTTTTTATAATTTTGCGGCATATCAACTTCATCCATTGAAGTCTCCAAATTATGTATGTATATGATATGTGATTATAACTCTTTTTAACTTTTTAAGGAAATTGTTTTTAATAACAAAATGGAATATTTATATATATATATTTGTAATTTAGAAGAAAAACTAAAACTAAATTAAAGAAAAATTCTATTTCGTTCTTTTCAACGATATTGTGCTTTTTTATTATTTTCAACAAAGCAAAAACAAAAAATTCATAAAATTTTTATACAGTAACGAACACGGGTACTTGAGTGTAAATATACAGTCTCTGACAGCTTAAATTAAATACTTCAAAAGATTTGTACTTGTAAATTTCCGGTATCCAGATCATTGTTATTTAATCTTAGCTTAGAGAACAAAAAAATAAATAAAAATATATTTCACAGGTACTTCAATGTTTGTAAATATACACTCCAAAAAATTTTAATTTGTAAATTTTTCGAAGATTATTATTTTTCGTTCGAATCGCGAGCTATAACATTTTGCAAAGCTTTCACAAAGCTCACAAAAATTAATCAAATTAAAAAACCTGAGTGGAAGTGCATGCGAGTAGAAACTGGCGTTGATTTTTGAATATTTGTTCCACTCAGGTATCGTTATATGGAAGAAAAAGCGTAACGTAGTCAGCAAAACAAATATTCAAAAATCAACGCCAGTTTTTACTCGCATGCAACTTCCACCATATTATGCTAAAATTCAATGGGCCACAATACTGCATACGCCAAAATTTTTAAAAAATTCTGAATAAAAAGTTTTAACTTTCTAAGACAATTTTTTAATTTGATTAATTTTTGTGAACTTTGTGAAAGCTTTGCAAAATNTTCTGAATAAAAAGTTTTAACTTTCTAAGACAATTTTTTAATTTGATTAATTTTTGTGAGCTTTGTGAAAGCTTTGCAAAATGTTATAGCTCGCGAATCGACCATATGGATAAAAATGAGGACCTATATTAAAGTTTTATGTGCAGGAACTTTCTGTAACCCATAAGCTTTTCTTTGGATTTCTTTATCGCCAAACGTCGATTCTGCTGTTTTACGCGGAAGAAAGTTCTGCATTTAAAAACAGGCGTTTTGCAGCTTCTGGCAAATCAACGTCTGAACTTAGTTCGAACATTTTGCCATTTAAGTTTTTGCAGTGGGCTATTTGGTTTGCGTTGGTTTTCTGGAAAATTGCTTCCAGACTTTTAATTTTAATTAAAAATTCTGTACTGGGCATTTTCAAATACCCTTTGGACACTTGGTCAACCCAAGTAAAAGAATTTTCGCAATTTTCCTGGCCCTCCAAGTGAAGTTTGCGGATCATATACCCAGCCAAGTATTCCAACGCGTCTTCCTGCAAAACGCCAATGTCGTCAACTAGCTCTGCATTGTGTATTTCGCCAACCATCGCGAGGTCTTCTTCATGGTTCTCTAGACTTGCCGAAGTACCTCCAGGAGTTACGTCGAACAAGTCCTGCACTGACACGTCTGGATCCAGCCACTGTGTATCATCGACTTCTACATAGCCGGAGCCTTGCAAATGCTCTGTGTTTCTTGCTGTTAATTATAAATAGAAATATAGTCATAAAAATTGCCAATATTTTTTTCAAAAAGCCTCGCAGACTTACTGTGGAACAGTGGTGATACCTTGCAATATAATATAAATACATATACATATAGATAAAAAATTCTATAAATTAAAAAAAAAATTCTCCTGTTAGTTAGTACTTACGACCAATGCCGATATTGAAAGGAAACCCTCGCAGATTTAAAGTGGAGGAATGATGATACCTCGCAATGTTATATATGTATGTAGAAAAGAAATATTAAGAATTCAATAAATATGCATCGATATAAATAAATTAAATATTTAAATACATATGAAATATAAGTAATTTAAAGAAAGCAATAAAATAATAAAAATTAAAATAAAATAAATAACAGTTATAAAACATAGTCAAAAATATCAGAATAAATATGGTAAAATAAATGAAGGAGTTGTTCACGCTTGCCTGGTTATCTGGTTAAAACTTATTATTGTGTAGTGTATTTTATGGTTGTAAACTGAATAAAAAATATAACCACATAACCACATAAGCTGATAACCTGGCAAGCAGGAACAACCTCAAAGTAAATAAGTAATAAAAGAATATATATATATATATATATAATAAAAAAAAAATAAAAAAAGTAAAAAACACAAAGTATTTATACTAAAATTATAATATTTTAATGTACTTACGACGGTTGCCGTGAAAAGAAGTCCATGCAGGCTTACGTGGGAAGAAGTAAATACCTCGAAAAATAAATATATGTATGAACAGATGCGGTCAAAATAATAGGTCAAAATAGTATTGTTTGAAGCTCATGATTATTTACTTGTTTTTAAATTGTTTTAACCGCAACTGTATATTGAAAAAGGTTAACATTTTTTTTTTAAGAGAAATACTCACCCAAAATGTACTTCCGGAGTCGATATTTGAACTCTTGGTCGGTTGGATGGTCGAACAATCCCCCCTTGCTTCGGATAGCTCCGAAAAAATGCTCAAGAACGTCCTGGTTTAAGCGGTAAGCCAGAACAAACCTTGCTGCGAACTTTTCTTGAACATATTCAAAAAGTTGAACTAACGACGAATTCGTCATTAAAACGCCTTTTTGAAAGAACTCCAACGTTTTCTTTCTGGGAACTATGCACCCCGACATGAATTGGTTCATGCGCTCCAATGTGGACAGTTGGTCGGCCAGTTTTAAGCCAAAAGGTTCCTGGGTTTTACGTTGTTAAAAAAAAAATTAAAATTAAAAAATTAATGGAATTAATTTTTTTAAACCACCATAATATACATATACCTTTCCAGGATGACCGAAGGTTCTAGTAGATGAATTTAGGACATCGAACCAATCGTTAACCAGCTGGATGAAATCAGCGGTTTCCAATGGCTCGTATAGCTCCAACCCCAGCGCGTAGCAGCGTCGAATTGCACTAGCGGTAGTATGCGAAAATAGCTGTGCAGCCAGTTTCACCTTTTGTCGACCTGTATACAAAAAGTATGTACATTAATTAAGTCAATAATAAACCAAAATTAATTGAAACTTACCAACATTTTTAACTCTCAAATGCTCATCGGTCAATTTGTACGCGATGGACACATCGGATTTGGAAACATGGCCTATTAAATTGGCGATGGTCCTGCTTGATATAATTTTGCCATTCCAGATTAAGCCGGAATCCAGAAAATGGTTTCTAACTAGCTTCAGCAAATGAGGTGCATCAGCGAACACGAAAATTTTCTGATCATTCGCTGGGTTTAGAAACCACGATTTTTCTGCTATAAAAAAAGGGATACTGAAGTGATTATCTAAATTTATGCGTACATTAAATAATCATTCCTTACCGTGAGAAACACCAAGAGTTTTCCATAAACTACGATTTGTGGAACCCATGTCACTCACCATAGCAATTACATTGTACCCGACTGCATGGAGAGCGTGTATGATATGCAACAAAATATCGCATTGCCTATCGCAATCAAAGCAATAAAACATTGGTTGTTTCCATGACTTTAGAAGTCCACGTGCCGTCACCACTTGTACACACTTGGTGGGTTTCTTCACACAATCTAGACTGGCATCATATTCAAATGCTTCTGTGAGAAACATCTCATCGAACGCCAGTACGCACAGCCTCTCTTCTTCAGACATATTTGCATGTTTCAGCGACTGAATAGAAAAGTTAATCAACCCTTCATTAACATCAACTTTTCTGTACCAACGTTGCAGCGTCGACACGTGCGGCAAAGGGAAACCTTTTCCATATAAATGGTTGTAGGCTCCCGGGCCATTAGCATGCAAACATATCGCATTGGATATATCCGCCCATGTCCAGTTGATGCTTTTATCTAATTAAAAAAACACGTTAGAACTACTTTCACCGTACTAGTAACATAATAATAACTCACCACGGTCCTGCATCTTTCTTATTTGCCCCTCTGTAAAAAAAAACTTCATTTTGGCTATAACTTTTTCTGCATTCTGCAGATTTTGTTTCAGTACGCGATAATCGGCCTGCAGTTTATCATACGCTTGTTTTAGGCGATAGTTTTCGGCAAGTGCACAGGACTGAAAATAGGGACAAAAATATAATCAGTATGATAAACGAACACTTTAGTTCTTTGTATAAATAATTACTCGGTTTGCGAGCTGCATTCCTGCTTGCTGAAATCGATACCAGCTGTGCTAAGGTCCATCAAACCAATGGCAGCGCTATATTCGTCATTATTATGACTGAAAATTTTATTGTTATTTGTTAATTGTTGTTAAACATTTTAATTAAAATACCTTGCTTCCGTGCACAATTTAAAACTACTTAACGTTACCTCTGACACACATTGGTCAACGTTAAGAACCGGTGGTGATCCTGACTTGTAGCTGGAATTTTACAAGCAGTTCTTCAAAATGCTTTATATCTAAACTACTTTTACTCACTTTATATACGTCGCCATTTCCGTGGAAGGCACTGCTGACGGCATCAGTCTGATGATGTTACCTCGGATGAGATCGCTCGGTAAGAAGTGGTCAGCGCAGACCAAATTGGTTTTCCAATTTGAAATGCCGCTAGCTTCACTCCACGCAGCTCTACGTCGCACATCCATGGGAACTCGGAAAAATGATCCACCCATTCGTTGTAGTTTGCCATAAATATCGCACTTCGGCATTTCTAAATTTTATTTCAACAATACAAATAAACTTTAATCAACTTTTCACAAAATCACTTTTTCTGCACACAAAATGTTAACAAGAATATGTAAACACAAGCAAACACGTGATTTTTTGACATAAGCGTGCTCATAAGAAGAAGCATGGCTTCTATCGACACCACCTGTAATTGATACGCCTTGTGTACAACGGAAGATTCATACATATACTTCTGCCCGTAAACTCTCACGCGTTTAGCCCAAGAAACCCGCACATTAGATAGTTTATAAATATATACGCATATATGGATATGTATGCACCCTACAAACCATTTTTTTCAGAGTATTCTGCATTGTAAAGAAATTTTAAAGAATTCGTAAAGATCTCATCCGATTTTTTGCCGAATTTTCTAAAATGAAATAAATCTTAAGGAAATCGTTAGGAGTATTTCATTTCTGTAACGATTTTTTTACGAATTTTCAAAGAAAATTATATGAAGTGGTTGACACGAACTCGTAAAGAAATTTCTGTACGAAAAATAAAGAAAATTCTGGAAGAATTCTGAAAGATATTCTTCACATAGCACCATTATTTTCGTTGCTTTACAGATTTTCTTCCGAAATTTCGTAAAAGAATGGAAGTGTGCGTAATTTATTTTAATTTAGAAAATTCGGCAAAAAATCAAATTAAATCTTAACGAACTCTTTAAAATTTCTTTACAATGCAGAATACTCTGAAAAAATGGTTTGCAGGGGTATGTACATACATAAATTAGTATGTAATATGTATGTAACTAACTCACTCCGGTGTCTGGTGGCACCCTTATATACCTGCGCTCGCACTTATGGCAACTCTAGAACGTTGTGAAGTTAATCGCTCGTTCTCCNCAATGCAGAATACTCTGAAAAAATGGTTTGCAGGGGTATGTACATACATAAATTAGTATGTAATATGTATGTAACTAACTCACTCCGGTGTCTGGTGGCACCCTTATATACCTGCGCTCGCACTTATGGCAACTCTAGAACGTTCTGAAGTTAATCGCTCTCGCTGTTCGCAGTGTTCATCCAACTTGATGTTTCTCTTTGTGGAACATTCCACGTCATTCCTCGAACATTCTGCCTATTTCTCGTCGTTCGCTTCGGGTTGCCGAAGTATTCGCCACACTGCCCTCCACCTAAGTCTGATCGTCCCGATCAGGCACACTTGCTGTGCCAAACGATGCAATCCTTTCCAAGTGGACCACCTTCATCTTGTTTCTTGGTCTCCCAACGGTCTGGATTCGAAACACTACGTCATTCAGCCGTTTGACGACCTTATACGGACCTTCCCAGTTGCATTGTAGTTTTGGGGACAAACCTTTCTTCCGTTGTGGATTGTACAGCAACACTAAG
>NW_016161189.1:20638-21384 GCF_001687245.7 Rhagoletis zephyria
TTCATCTTGTCACTCATAATTTGAGTTCGCTGTCTCACAAGAGCATGCATCTCTCTCAGCTCCTCTTCCAGGATGTTGGACGTATCTTTCCCAATCCTCCTCGCATCGCCAATTACTCCAAACTTCAGGTCACTAGGCAAACGAAGCTCACTGCCGAATATTACCCTTGCAGGAGTTTTACCCGTTGTTTCATGCACTTCTGACCGGTATCCCATCAGGAACAAGGGTATGCGGACATCCCAATCTTTCTGATTCTTGTCCACGACCTTTCGCAAATGCTCTTCCAGTGTTCGGTTGAACCGTTCCACCATGCCATCTGATTGGGGATGAAGAGCCGTTATTCGAGTTTTCCGGATACCCAGTATCTGGCACATCTCTTGAAACACTGCCGATTCAAAATTTCTTCCCTGGTCAGAGTGTAGCTCAATAGGTACACCGTATCTCGCAACCTAATTGTAGGTGAATACCTCCGCTACTGTTTTAGCTTCCTGATTTGGAATCGGGTATACCTCCGGACATTTGCTAAAGTAGTCCATAACCACAAGGACGTATTTGTTTCCCTGTG
Source organism: Rhagoletis zephyria (assembly GCF_001687245.7). NCBI lineage: Eukaryota > Metazoa > Arthropoda > Insecta > Diptera > Tephritidae > Rhagoletis > Rhagoletis zephyria. Next base: position 21,204 of record NW_016161189.1, read on the forward strand.
CGCTCATAGGAAATGGACCGGCTACATCCATGGCAATCCGCTCGAAAGGTGCACCTGAGTTATATTGCTTCATCTGGCCATGACTTCTGGATTTCGGCCCCTTAGCTGCAATACACTCCGCGCAGTTAGCAATCCACTCTGCGACCGATTGCCGACAACCAACCCAATAGAACCTCTGCTT
>NW_016161189.1:21981-37966 GCF_001687245.7 Rhagoletis zephyria
AGTCTACGCAGAACCGCATTTGACCATCCTTCTTCTTCACAAGTACTACCGGCGAACTCCATGGACTCGCTGATGGTTCAATCACACCACTCTCGCTCATTTCTTTAATTATTTGGCTAACAGTTTCCCGTTTGGCAAGTGGAACACTCCGAGGAGCTTGACGGATTGGCCTTGCATCGCCAGTATCAATGCGATGTTTCACAACGTTAGTCCTGCCTGGTTTGTCGCCATCCTTGTCGAATATGTTGCAGTATCTTCGGAGAAGTTCCTTAGCCTTGTGCTGGTATTTTTCTTCCAACCCTTCCGTCCATGCATTAATGTCTTCCGCAATGTCATTCTCGCCAATGGAATCGCTTTCAGGTAACTTTTCGCAGTTGAAGATTGCCTCTACCTCTCGACATTGCCCCAGTACAGTTCCTATTCGGAGTTTGACTGGTGATTTGAACTCATTGAGCGCTCGAACTGGGAGGCGTCCATCTTTTTGTGTCTTAGCCAGGGTTTTACCAATGAATACGACCGGTGTAGAATTTTGTGTTGCTTCAACAACCCACAATTTGTTTGTCCCACAATCTCCATCAATCTTTGCCCACACAACTGCTTCTGACTTCGGTGGAATCTGCTCGCTTTCCTCTAGGATCACTCGCTTGCTGCTGTATGGACCATCATACCCAAACCGAAGGGGCACTTCCATGTTGTTATACGTCATAATCCTGTTCTTCATGTTGATCTTCATACCTTGATCAAGCATGAAGTCTAATCCAATGATGACTTCATCCATAATCGCCGCGACTATGAACTTGTGTAACACCGTCACATTCCCTATTGCAACTTTGCACGTTACCTCTCCTACAACTTGGTTGTCCTCACCAGTTGCAGTCCTCAACCTTGCTCCAGGTAATGGCCTTACCTCTTTAGTGACCAAATCAGATCGAATGATGGAATGTGATGCGCCCGTATCCACAGTTAATACTCGCTCATGTCCGTCCACATATCCACCAACAGTAACGTTGCTCGCTTTTCTGCCAATTCGCGAGACGGAGATTATGGGGCATTCAATTGCGGGAGCCAGCGTGCGCCCCTTACTGCTGGCTCGTTTTAGTTTAACGACTGATTGGAGTTGGATTCGTCTCCTTCAGCCCTGTGTTTACGTCCTGCTGAATTGTTAAGCCCACTGTAACTTGCACTGCAATCGCGGGCGAAGTGACCTGGCTTTCCACATTTAAAACATTTGCCAGATCCATGCTTTTTCTCGCCCAGTAGTTGGATTAGCTTCTTAAGCATTTCATTTGTCTCGTCCGGTGTTTCCACTTCCACTGGATGGGTTTTGTAGGCTGGTTTACTTAGGAGTGCTGCCGTTTCACGGTTTCAGCAAATGTTGCCTTTGGATTCGCGTACGTCTCTCGCTTGGTATACATGTCCCGCATTCCGTTGATGAACCTCTGGATTTTTACCCTTTCAAGGTGCTCACCAGATGCGTCTCCAATTGCCAAATGAGCCAACCTTTGGATTTCTGGCAGCGATTCTCCAGCTCCATCTGGTAAATCTATCTCCTGTGCTCGCTACCATAACGTCTTTCCACTGCACCCATTAACGCATCGTAATTGTTCCTTTCACAGTCGGGAATAGTCTGCAAGACTTCCGCTGCAGGTCCTTTCAATGCGACGAATAACGCAGCGGATTTATCCTCCATGCTCCAACGATTTGCTGTAGCTGTCTTCTCGAACTGGAGCTTAAATACCTGGGAAGGAATAGTGCCATCAAAGGATGGAGTCTTTACCTTGGGAGCCTTCGTCGAAGTAGCTGGACGATTCAACTGCAAATCACGAGGACGACCTTCCAACTCGTCCACCTTAGCCTCGACTTTGTCCTGTTTTTCCTTAATAAGCGCTTCGATTTTATTTTGCCGCTCCTCGATTTTATCCTGTTTTCCTTCGATTTTGTCCTGTCTTTCTATGAGTTGCGCATTGTCTCTGACTAAACACTCCTAAAGCTTCGTGAACTAGTGAACTGTTGGTGAACTAGAAGCCTTTTGCTGTTCTTCAACCTTCCCGGATGTCTGCTGCACATCCTTCGACGAACAAGCAGCCTCATCCTTCTGTTCGTCTTTTGCGGATGTATCGTCGGGTTTACCCTGTAAGTCGTATTTGTCCACGTCGATGCCTTCTGCTTCCATAGCCTCTCGCAACCGGGATAACAACTCCACTTTTCTTCCGGAGGTGGCCAAATTACGCTTTTCCAACTCCTGTTTGAGTTCCTCAATCTTTAAGTCCTGAATTTTCACCATTTTCAGTAGTTAGTCCCTCGGGATTTATTTAACAATCCCACTTCCGACAACAATTGCTACGATTATCCTTGAAACCTCGTCCGGATTTCCCAAATCTCTCGGTTCGTATCGCTGGATTGTTAAATAAATGCTAACGATGACTAAATTGTAGTACAATTAACTTTATTGTACAACAAACAATTTACAATACTCGCTAATACCGTAAAACACTTTACAATACTCGTTAAAGCAATTACAACGCTTTACAAAACTTGTTAACACAATTAAACGTATAGCTTGCTTATTCGCCACTCACTTTACTTGTAGCTTGCTGACTTGTAACTAACTCACTCCGGTGTCTGGTGGCGCCCTTATATACCTGCGCTCGCACTCATGGCAACTCTAGAACGTTCTGAAGTTCATCGCTCATTCTCTTTCTCTCGCTGTTCGCAGTGTTCATCCAACTTGACGTTTCTCTTTGTGGAACATTCTACGAAGTATTCGCCACAATATGTTATTAGCAAAATTGTACAAAGTTAGAAATAAATGTCTGCAACTGAGCTAATTATGTTTCTAATAGGGAATTTACATTCAACTTTCACAGGCGATTAAAAAAAGAATGACGAGTTAATGTACGACAGATGTCAGTTTTGAAAAAACATCGATACATCGACTATTTATACATCGAGTGGAAAAAACTTCGATGCATCCATGAACGAACGACACAAGATCACGCAAGAACAAGAGAATGAAAAAATTCGATTTTTTGAGCTCGTTCTACGTCATCTTGCTTCGCTCGAAAACAAACGAAAAGTAAACAAAACAAAGAAAACAACGAAAACCAAAATTAACCAAAGTTATTTTCATCCACTTTAAACACCCAATTTAGGTAATATTATTCATAAAAAAGCTTTAAAACGTGTTGTCATGTTGAATTAACCCTTCTTTAGNACAAGAGAATGAAAAAATTCGATTTTTTGAGCTCGTTCTACGTCATCTTGTTTCGCTCGAAAACAAACGAAAAGTAAACAAAACAAAGAAAACAACGAAAACCAAAATTAACCAAAGTTATTTTCATCCACTTTAAACACCCAATTTAGGTAATATTATTCATAAAAAAGCTTTAAAACGTGTTGTCATGTTGAATTAACCCTTCTTTAGTTAAATAAAAGTGTAAAATAGTGGTGCTTGTGATGTAAACAAATGCTCAGCTGACGAACCCGTTTCCACGAATTTTTTTCGCAAAACCAGTTACAAGTACAACATCGCGTTCTTGTGTGATCTTCTCTTTATGGTTCATGGATGCATCGAAGCAAAACATCGATATTTTTGATGCATCGATGTTTCACCGACATCCCTATTGCTAGATTTATTCCTCGATGCTAGGATAGTACCAAGAATGATAGAATATAATAGCGATGTGCACAATGTGCACATACGGGAAAAATGCACAAACGTGCAAACCGCGGGCAAATGTGCAAACCGTAGGGTAGATGAGGTGAGGTAATTACGCCCGGGGGGGGAAACAGAAAATTTTGCGCGAATTGCATCTGTATGTATGATCGGAATGTGAGAACAAGTATATGTGAGTACTCACGAATGTGAGACCCCATGGCTGCCAACTTTCCTAAAATCACCAAAACTTCGGACAAATCAAAACATCAATAAATTTGTTTCAGTAAAATTTAATATGCATCTATTACTACGTTTATACGTAAGCTATTTGCAAATAAAAATAATTTGCAAATACCTAACTCACTGTATATTCTATGGTGAAAAATTCTTTTTTAATATTGCCTGATTATGAAAAGGCAATAATATGACCATCGAAAAAGAAAATAAAGTTAAAAATGGCAACGTCTTGATTATAAAAAGGCAATAAGATGACCATCGAAAAAGAAAATGAACCTAAAAATGGCATCGTCTTGCGCTTATTAGCAAATAGTACCTCTAATCAAAATTAACTCAGCGTTTATACAGCAAAGTTTACCATTTTGCAAATTGTTATTTTGTATTTACATATGTGATCGGTCCAAGTATTGTTGTATTTATCAAAAACCAGAATAAATAGGAAGCACTAATGACGATTTTAAACTTTTATAGAACCAATTGAATTTTCACTTTAATTCAATCAAGATATATATTTTATTTGAAACAATGCATTTATACACATATGTACGTACATACTGGTGTATAAAAAGATTTTCGTATCCAGAATAAAATGCACTAAATAAGCACTGAACATGGCGGTAAAGGTATTCTAATAGTATTGTATAGTTGTCGAATATTTTTAGGTATCTTCGGCTCAGCTAATATGAAAAAAGCTGCATGTATGCATATCAATATATTTTTGATGATTTGAAGATTTTAATTCGACATTCTTATGACCAATTTTTATACTTTCTTTAATGCCACAAAATCCCAACACTGGTTATAAAACCATATAACGAAGTTCCAATTTTGTTTTTGTTAAAAAACTGATGGTTTTTTATAAACATATGATCTCTAATTTTATCAAATAAAGTTTAACTGCTAAATTATAAAAGAAACTTTTTTTCATAAGAGTTTAAGAATTTAAAGGATTTAGCAGGATTCTAGCGATTTTTGTTTATTAATCTGGCGGCACGGACAGAAATGGCAACACTGGTGGTGAGTACCGACTTGCTTGCGCGCATATTAGCTGTTTTGTAATCCACTTTTGCATTGTCAGCGTTCAGTAAGGATGGGCGATGATGAGAAATCATCGATTTTTTCATCGGTGATGACATCGGAGGGTCAACATCGATCCTCGATTTTCATCGACCAACAATCATCGATTTTACACAATATCGATATCATTCTAAAATACGGAATTGTTCCCGTGCTCATCAGAAGTAAGCATTCTATTGGAAGCGTTAGCGCAATTTTTAACATTATTTGTTTTCGAAATTGTGAGATTTGTTAGGCTTTGTTTTCATTCATTTTTTCCTCGAAATTATGTATAAGAGTTTCAGATTTGTTTAAAAATTTGTATCAAAAAACTTAAACTCAAATCAAATATTTTACTACCTTCGCCTTTTTTATGAATTATAGTTTTACATACGTACAACCACGTTCAGGTATATCGTCACCTGAAATGCAAAAGTCGTAACTACATATGTATGCAAGAATGATAGAATACAAGATTGCGCCGTCCTGGCCGTTGACATTTGTGTACCACAAGTAAACAAAGAATAGAGCGAAAAGAAGAACGAATTGAAACTGCCAAAACAGTTCACTTTACAGCGAAAAACGTGTTTTAATTTTGCTAAATGCGAAAATATTGCAATTTCACATAATCTATTAGAGAATAGTGAACGTTTTAGTGCACTCGATTGCTTTGCAATCGAAACTGCTGCAGCAAACGTTTTAGTGCACTCCATTGCTTTGCAATTAAGACTGATTAATTGATTAGTTAACTTGCTAAAGGAGGATGCTTGGAGCAGAAGCGAAGTCATTGTGATGCAATGCTGTCAATATAATAATAAAGATACATTTCGAGAACGGCTTACCGTGCCCTATGTACACAATTCGTCACGCGATTCCTAACAGCGCTACACTTGCATCTACGCATCTCGCATCTTGACGGCTGTCGAAATTTAACACACGGCACTTCATTTTATTAGTTTTTACGCAGTCTTCAACTCAATAATCAGCTGAAATTGCAAATTAACACCATTTAAACTGATTTTTCACTTATAATTAAAATTCTATTTGTCGCTGATTTGTAAACAAAGGTTTATTTACAAGTTACCACAACTGTCAAAATCGGCAAAACCAAAGTAGCGGTACCACTGACGGCGCCACCTTTGTTCGCTGCACCGTGATATGTATGTATGTATGCACTGGCGTAGCCAGGATTTGGCTTTGGGGGGGAAGAAAAAAAAATTTCCATCGATAACTTAAATTTGTGACACAATGGCTAGAGGCGTCGCCTGAGTCCATTCTTTCATATATTTATGTATTGCCAGTTTTACCGTTATATATTTTTTTCTACTCGTTTATTCCATGGGGTCTTCATGCTTTATTTAAATTTAAAAAATTAAATTACTATACCGTTTTAAAAATCTGAAAATTCACTGCGAGAAATTTTTTTATTCTCTTTTTGTCTTCGCCTTCTCGTTTTTGCCTTTATAAGTTTTGAAAAAAGGTTTTGAACGAACCATTATATCACATTCCTAGGCAGGTTTTGAAAGAATATTTTCGATACTAAATTTTATTAAAACAAAATGTTGAAATCAGCTTCATATAGAAACAGTGTCATCGTTAATTAAGAAAGAGATGTTCTTAAATATCATAACATTACGACACTCACATATTGACTAGATTTGACTATTTATTTTATTATATTTTAATTTGAATTATTTGTTTATAAAATATAGTTTATTCCTTAACAAACACTTAATGAAAATAAGTTTAATCTTTGAACAACATAAAAAAAAATCGGCAAACTTTCGTAAAAATTTCGAACTTTCTATTTCAATTTAATCTCTTAATATTTTGCAGTTTTTTAGCTCATTCAATTTTAGTCTAATAAAGTGCTAATTTAAAGTAGCTGTGATTTACAGTTGATGTATGGCATATTTTTGACGATGTCGGTAATTTTCTTCCATATTATCTAAGTATGTTCGACGATTTTTTAATGAAGAAAATGAGCAACGCCTTCATAAAAAAAAAAATACTAAAAATCAACGATAAGTCGCAGCTATGTATTTTAAACTTGCGCTTTATTTGAATTGATCGGGCTACAAAACTGGATACTCAAAATATGTATTTCTAGGAAATCTAATTAAAAAGCTTTACGAAATTCGTTGATTTTTTTAATGTTGCGCAAGGATTAAACTTTGGATTTATACGGGTTTTGTTAAAGTGTAAACTGCATTTTTATAAACAAATAATTAAAATTATATAATTTAAGGATAAATGGCCAATCTAGTTAACATGTATAAAGTTTTGATAAGCACTTGAAATGCCAAGTTTTATTACTGAATTCAAAGAAGATGTCTCTTTTATCCATTCATAATAACTTAAAAATTTTTTTTTTTTAAGAAGTGGATCTTAAAATATCTGCCTTGACATTTATGTTAAAAGTGTAAAATATGTAAATGTACCTACATAGACTTTCCCGTGAATACCATCAAATCATTGGTCTTGAAGGGAATCTGTGTATGCATGCATGCATATGAGCAAATTAAAATACCGATACAATTTACAGTCGAAAGGTACAGTTTTTGTATAGATTATAGATTATTTCCCAACACTGTGGGAAACTAAGCAAAATGGCCTAGTGTATTTCGCAAATATTCCAATACATAATCTACCAACCGATAATTTTATATATTCATTAAAAGATAATTTGTCATCAGTCTGAAATAAGAAAATGATAAATCGGAAGGGTAAAATAGTATTGTGTTGTTAATTCAAAAATAAAAAGTTTCATTTCACAGACGAAGGGGGGGTTCTATCCCCTAAATCCTCCCCTGGCTACGCCACTGTATGTATGTATGAACAGTGAAGCGAAAGTGCGCAACAGGGGCGTGCCTTCTCTTTTTATCCAATCAAAAAACGCACTAGGGCAAAAGAGAAGGCACGCCCCTGTTGCGCACTTTCGCTACAATTATAACGAGTTGTCCCTTCTTGTTATATACATTCTTTGTCGGCACTTCGATTATGTGTGCAAGGTATCGATGTGCCGATGTTCTACATAGTCCGCAATCGATTATAAAATATCGATATTTTACGTCTTATCATCGATAAAATCGCATATCGATGAATATTGGACATCCTAGCGTTCAGTTGGTCGCAAATTTTCAAAGGGAGGGGTTGTTCTTGCGCAGATAATTTTTCGTTAGAAATTTGCTTGGAAAAAAGGACAATCATGCGCAAAACAACCTTTTTATATGACGGTTTTCTACCGACTGAGCCTAGTAGTAGCGCTCGGCTCTCTTATTTACGAACACATGCGCAAGCAAGATCGTTAACACGTTATTGTTCGCCAGTATGAATTAGCACATACTATTTTTTACATATGTATAATCAATTTAAACTTTATTGATTTATTAATAAAAAAAATTAAATTGGTCGGCATTTCATGATGTTGAATTATTTTTAATAAATAGACTACAAATATAGTTAGAAATTGTTCCTCTATAAACAAAGAGGTGAATATAATAGCAATATACATTGCATAAAATGGGTTAATACACGTACCGGCTATTGCTTACCCTTTCGGTTTTAAATTTTTACCCCGCATCAAGCACCTGCTTGCCCGCGCTGCTGCGCGCGAGCTGTTCTGCCCCCCATCCCTAAAATATAAGATTGCGCCCATGAGAGAGGATTTTTGAGCGTAATTTTTGCGTGACGTCATCTTGGTGCAATCGCGAGAGAAAAATTCCAAAACGCATAGAAAAATATGTAAACAATGCGGAATTATGTGGGAACAAGTGCAGTATAGCGGCCGTTGAGGAAAGATACAAATTAGAAGTGGGCGTGGTCCGCCCCTTTTTACTTATTTTAATGGTGTAAACTAGAGATAGGCACGGGCCTAAATTTTCAGGCCCGGCCCGGCACGAGGCAAAATCAACTTTCAAAAACACGCACGAGCCCGCACGTTAAGAATTTTAGTGGGGCCCGGCCCGGCCCGGCACGACGGGACACGTCCCAGCTCGGAAATAAAGAGCCAACTTTTATTGTATGTATACATATGTACATATTTTTAGTTTTGTGTTTATGTATGTATATTTACTTAAGCGAACCAATTTTTTACATCAAAGATTTTTATAATATTTTTTCTGGGAAGTTGAAAAAGTGGAAAGTATTTTATGTACAGATATGTAAACAAAACTACTAAGGCCCACTTGCAGAACACCAGGTTATCTATTTAACTCGAAGTTTACCGGTTAAATTAATAAATGGGCTTGCACAATCAATTGCACAATTATGCCCACTTGCTGAACAGCAGGTTATCTATATAACTCGAAGTTTACCGGTTAAATTGATAAATTGGCTTGCACAATCAATGGTTGGGTGTAAAATTAAAGTTAACTCGTTAAATATTTAGCTCAGCAATTTTCGAAGGTTAACTTGCTAACTCTACATATGTCAATTTTGTCAGTAACAAGAATAATAAAATTGAGATTTCAAAAATTTAAAAAATATTTTTGAACACATGTTTACATACACACATACACACATATGCACGTATTCATTTTTCCGCCTTCAAATAGAGGTTTCGGTCATTTTCGCGTAAAAAAATATGTATATGCGATTTAAATGCACCGAAAGTGTGCAGTGAAGATGTGTCGCTGGCCAATTTGCAGAGAAATGAGCTGAAGATCTTCATGACCGCAGTGTTTCAACTACTATGGCGTGGATTTGGTACATAAATGAGTACATATCCAGGTTAAGAAATGGAAGTCCCAGGCATGTATATTGATCTAACCATAGCGAGATATAATTTTATGGTAGTAGTGCACTTTGGCGAAGGTAGGTCAAAATGGACGGAAAAAGTTCGAGCGTGGTATCAATCGACGCGTCTTAACGCCATTAATAACAATCCGAGGCCGGAAATTAACATTTTTAATTAATTAAAGAGTTATTTGCAAAAAACACTTGCACTTTCCGCACTATGCTTTGATGAATTTCACGCAAATGAATGGAATAAATGAACTTAAACACTAGTTTCCCTCCATGTTATTTATATTAACTACGCAAAATTGTTGTGCGGATTTTCACCATCGGAATATTGCTATTAAATACAGAATTTCCCGAAAGTGTACACTCAAAACATCACAAATGTATAAAAACTAATAAATACGTGTTAAATTAAGTTCATTTATTCGATTCATTTGGGTGAAATTCATCAAAACATAGTGCGGAAAGTGCAAGTGTTTTTTTGCAAATAAATCTCTAATTAATTTAAAACGTTAATTTCCGGTCTCGGATTGTTATTATTGGCGTTAAGACGCGTCGATTGATACCACTCTCGAACTTTTTGCGTCCATTTTGACCTACCTTCGCTAAAGTGCACTTTTACCAATTTTATTTAATATTTGCCATTCTTTAGTTTTTGTGGTTGTAATATAAATTGTATATTTAATTTCAAATAATAAATATAAACAATCAAAACGAGAGTGGTGCCTGTTTAATTTAGAAATCCCTCGGGTAATTTAACTCTGAGTCAGTTTTCAATTATANTTTTTTACATCAAAGATTTTTATAATATATTTTCTGGGAAGTTGAAAAAGTGGAAAGTATTTTATGTACAGATATGTAAACAAAACTAAAGTAAAACTAGAGTTAAATCGTTAAATATTTAGCCCAGCAATTTTCGAATGTTAACTTGCTAACTCTACATATGTCAATTCTGTCAGTAACAAGAATAAAAAAAATTGAGATTTCAAAAATATTTAGTGTAAAAAAATATTTTTGAACACATATGTACATATGTACATTAGAGCTGGACCGATTTGAAAATACCTCTAAAAATGGAATTTTTTATGAAAGCCCCTCAGATGAAAAACAGATTAGGCATAAAAAATCTGCATAAAAATATTTAAAAATCTTTTCAAATAACTGTGCCAAAACTATTCTGATTTAGACTTATGGGATCTCGGTAGAAAGGTATTTTCGCACTATTTTTATTTATGTGCAAAAAAAAAGTCATTTGTGTCCAAATTTTTTTTATTTTTTTCAAATACCAATACATCTTAATTGAACTTTGAATGATGTTCGTTCATCCTACCTTTCTCTTTCATCCTTTGAATGAGCTCATGTAAATTTTTTAAGCTTAAACCGTTTTGTCATTTGAGGTGATTTAAAAAAAAAAAAAACATCTTTAATAAACTATTTTTATTCATAAAAAACTCTATTTTTGGGGGTATTTTCTAATCGGTCCAGCTTGCTTAAATCTTAATATTGTTCCGAAATATTTTGGTGGACGTCTCAAAATATAATAGATTTTATAATTCCAATGGAAAAACAGTACCGATTTTTTTTTGTATGGAGAGTCATGCAGTCTAATGTGCATACAAATAAATACACGACGTTATTTTCGTTTATTTAAAAATTTGTCGTTTATTTCTATAATTAAAAATATGTCAGTTAGTTATACGGCACTATGTGCCTTTTGTTAAAACTAAATTAAAGATTGAGTCAATTAGGCGGCACTATGTGCCTGTGGGTTAAACTAAATTAAAGATTAAGTTGACTAGGCGGCACTATGTGCCTGTTGGTTTGAAGTTAAAACTAAGACTGAAATATTCTTAAAGCTAAAACTATAAGCTACCCTTCCTGAGCCTGCCTACGTGACCAAAGATGCTTGGTCAGCAAAATAGGGTTTGCGCGTGTAGCGCTCAGCAGAAGTATTTGGTCAGGTGAGTGAATAAGCGGTTGCGCGTGTTTCGCTCACTAAAGGTGTTTAGTTTCATTAACTAAGAATTTAGCGGATGCGCGTGCAGCGCAATTGCACTTTTGGTTGCAACAAGACTCCAAAATATGCGATCGGTTTCTATGTTTGCAGAATATTCTGTGGGAATGGAATTTATGTAATGTTGTTTTGGCTATGTGGAGAAGTTCATAAAATATTGTGTAACTCCTCCCTCCGAAATTTCGATCGTCCCCGATTTATTTTTAAAAAAATGGGATGTCGTTTAGACTCCTATGCTGCGGCATTTTGACTACCGGCATTTGAAATGATTCTGCTTTACTAATAATTATTTCAGAATTTCTGCGCTTTTTGCATCTGAAGATTGAAAATATGGTAAGTACTAAGGCTAATAGCCCAAAATGAGTGAATAAGCTGGATTTCACTAAAAGGTTCAGAGAACTTATTTTTTTAATATTCTTTATATTCAGCTCTTTCATGAGTTTTAAGGATAGTACTTCCTCGAATTCTGAACGTGAATTTGAATGTTGGATTAAGGCAGGCAATGGTCTCAGGCTATGTTGTTCTAAAGTTGTAAAATTCATGTTATTAATTTTTATGGTTTCATTAAAGATTCTTTTAAATATGATCCTTTTTAATTCCTAGTATTNTTAAATATGATCCTTTTAAATTCCTAGTACTATTATTTGTAGTAATATTTCCTTCGAAATTATTTAAAAGTATTAATCCATTATTTATTTCAACAATATCTTTAACATGTTCCGTGTTTGTTACGGTGCACTTATATGGTTTATTCTTTATTAAATTTCTTATACAATTTTCGTTTTCCAAATTAACAATTTTGTTTGCAAATTTTTATTTCATTTATTATTTTACAATCGTTTTCTATATCATAATATTCTTAATTACATTTCAATATTTTTTCAAAATTTATCATTAAAATAGTTTCGTTTTTACTTAAAGGCTTAATTATAATAGATTTGCAAATTTCTTTACCGGTTTTCGGTACTTTTATCATATAAATTAGTAAGTTCTGTTTTACAGCAATTTGAACGTCTGCAAAATTCAAAGATTCTTCTAACGAGCCAAATGGTAAATTTTCTTCTATAAAAAGTATATTTATTCTATGAGCTTCTTGAGTGGCAATAATAACTGAGTTAATAATGTTCGCTTTAGTTAAATGAATTGCTCTTTTAATATTTTCTAACTCATCTTTGATTATGTCAATTTTAAATTTAATCTGAAGTATTAGGGCGATTTGAAATTCGTTACTATTTCCTAGAGACTTTATTATTGAGTTGCTAATTTGTGTGATATTGTTAATTCTTTCGATAATATTTTTGTTAATTACTAGTTGTTGGTTATTATTTTCAATTACTTCTTGAAATTTACTGTTGATGGCTACCAAGTCATCATGGTCAGGATTGCCAGCTATCCATTTCCAGGCTGATCCTATGAAGTCTAGGGATCTTTTATTTTTGTATTTAGGTAAGATGTTATTAATGGTTGCGTTGATGTTATTTATCTCGTCTGTTATAAATGGGTAAAGGGGCTGTTAGCTGGTATGTTTCTAATGAAGTTTCTGTTTAGTATTGTAGAGTATTCCGTTATGTTTGTCATGTGGATAATCCGGTAGGTCCCTGTTTGAATTTTGCCAATTCCGTCCTCCATAATAACGATTTCAGATTAAGTGTAGTCTAACACTTCAACTGAACCATCGCTTAAAATAAAGTTCAGGAAAAAGAGAAATCTAAAAATAAAAATATACTGAATTAGTTTCGTATGCGGTCCTTGTGAACTATTTTCCCTGATTCTGTTGTTATTGTGGAGTTCATATTTTCTTTCACAATTTCTTCTTTGTATGNCCCTGTTTGAATTTTGCCAATTCCGTCCTCCATAATAACGATTTCTGATTAAGTGTAGTCTAACACTTCAACTGAACCATCGCTTAAAATAAAGTTCAGGAAAAAGAGAAATCTAAAAATAAAAATATACTGAATTAGTTTCGTATGCGGTCCTTGTGAACTATTTTCCCTGATTCTGTTGTTATTGTGGAGTTCATATTTTCTTTCACAATTTCTTCTTTGTATGGTTTGGAAAGTTTGGTACCTAGTCTTTTATTTTGTCTAACGAAAACTTTCTGTCCTGGCCTGTAGTCTATTGTGTCCTTCTTGTTTTTATTATGGTATTGTAGGTCTTGTTCTTGTGTTTTCCTAAGTTTTTCAAAAATGTTTGCCCTGGTTTCTTCTCGATTTTCGCAATTGGATGGACAGGGTCTGCCGAAAAATACGTCAACTGGTTTTTTTCCTGTAACAGAATGGATGGTATGATTGTATTCGTTTACCGACCATTGCAATAGTTCTTCAAAGTTTTTGTCTGGGTATTCTTGTCTAAGGCATCTCATAATTTCGGATAAAGTTGAGTGAAATCTTTCCACTTGACCGTTGACTTCACTCTTGTAAGGTGGTGCAGTAAAAATTTGTATGTAGAATTCGTTTTCCAACATGAATTTAATTGGTTGTGAGTTAAATGTCTTTTCATTATCAAAAACGATGAATTTGGGTACTCCATAGTAAAATATGATGTCTCTTAATGGTTTTTTTTTTATATTTTCTATACTCTTTCCATCTATCATCTTTGCTACGGCTAATTTTGAGAATTTATCAATAGAAGTGAGTACTTTGTGATTGTCTGTAGAAAAAATTATATGAATTGTATGTCCTGCGTATTCGGGTAAGGGTGTAGCGCCGTTTTGGATTGTTTGGATGCCTATGATATTTGTTTTCTTTACATATTTTGCATAGTTTTATTATTTTCCTTATTTCTTCGCCATAGCTGGGAAATAATATTTTTCTAATATCTGTAGTTTATTTTCTCTTTCATTTATATGGGCACGGTTATGTTCTTCTATAATAATTCTGTCTTAATCATCTGTATTTGTAATATCTTCGACCACTAATTGTGTGAAGCATATTTTGTAATTAGCGAAATGTAAAGGGTAAATAGCTTGAATTTTTAGCATGATCGGCTCTGTTGTTTTAATGCCATTTATTATTGAAGGATTTAGTTGTTTTTTTAAGAGTAGCTTTAGTGAATCCTCGGAAAGGATTTTTTCTGTTATTAGATGTCTATGGTACATTGGAAAAATTATTTGGAATTTATACGAAGATTCCGGACCTTCTGAGATAAAAAAGTTGGTTTTTAAAGACGTTTACTGGGTTTTCTACGGAGGATATCAAATTTTCCGGTGAACTATCACTACTGTGAACTGTAAGTGAGTTAACGCTCGAAATTGGCGGTCGTGAAAGGAAACCTGCAACTACATTTGAACTGCCGGGTTTGCCATCTCTTCATTTTGGTGTTTGTATTCGTATTGAAAGTTAAGGGTTGGTGATCGGAGTATATTTTGACCTTTTTTGATCCGTAAAAGAAGTATCTGAGGGACTGTAAAGACCAAATTATCGCTAGCATTTCTTTTTCATTTGTTGCAAAGTTCTCCTCTGCTCTGCTTTGCGNATCTGAGGGACTGTAAAGACCAAATTATCGCTAGCATTTCTTTTTCATTTATTGCAAAGTTCTCCTCTGCTCTGCTTTGCGTTCTTGAAAGGAAGTATATTTGCCTACCTTCTTGGGAGAGTACGGCTCCTAAAGCGTAATCGGAGGCGTCAGTGGTAAGCTCGAATGCTTTCTCAAAATCAGGGTAATGGAGTATAACATCTTCAGATGTGAGGCACATTTTTAGTTGATTGACAGCTTCCCCCTGTTGGGCTGTCACATTTAGTTTGGTCTTTTTAGACTGGTTTTTGAAGATTCTTCCTAGTTCCCCTCTCATATTTCAGTGAGCGGTTTAGTAATTTGAGCATAGGCTTTTATGAACCTACGATAATGTCAGGTCATTCCCAAAAAGGAGCGTAAATCGTGAACGTTCTTAGGAAGCGGGAAATTTGTTATTGCTTCTACTTTTTTTGGCGTGGTGAGAATACCATTTTGATCGACAATGATACCTAGAAACTCTATTTCTTCTTTAATGAATTCGCATTTGTCGTATTGGACTTTTAATCGAGCCTTTTCCAACGTATTGAAAATAATCTTCAGATTATCGAAATGCTCTTCTTTAGTTTTACTAAAAATTATAATATCTTCTATGTTGACGTAGCAGCGAATGCCAATATGTTCACTAAGGACGTCATCTAAAGTGCGTTGAAAAATAGCAGGTGCGTTCCTTAGGCCAAATGGAAGTCGTGTGAACTCAAATTTTCCATTTGTAACCGAGAAGGCGGTCTTCTCAATGTCAGCCTCATTTAGAGCAATCTGGTGGA
>NW_016161189.1:37991-39740 GCF_001687245.7 Rhagoletis zephyria
TTTTTTTTTGTATGAGAGTTGAAGTCGGTTATTTTGTTTGCTAAAAATTACTTGTTTCTTTTACAATTTGCCACTGCAGACTTTATTTTGCCTTATAATGGTTTCAATAATTGTGTAAAACTACGGTGAAATATTAACTTACAAATAGTTAAATTGGAAATGTTTAGTTATTTGCCCACGGTTTTTGGGTTAGTGGGCGGAGGAGGAGGGGGCGGAGGAGGAGGGGGGGCGGAGGAGGAGGGGGCGCGGGTCATGATATCCAACCCACTAGAAAGAGCACAGTTCACACTTTGCAAAAAGTCACACCTGATCCCTTGGAACCTTCCACATACCCCTGGGGAACCATTGGAAAATGGACTAAAATTTACATTTCGACACCGGAAATGTAAACTCTATAAACAGTATTTTTGTGCAAAACACCTTTCTGTTGTCAAAAGTGTTCAACATTTATTGTGCATATAACTCCGGCTACGCCATCCACAGTATATTTGCGTAGAACTCACTCGGAAATCCACAAAAAATTGCATTTTTCATACCGAAGTTATTAATAAATTAGTGAATTACAAAGTTATGTTTTACAATAAAGTGTAGACCCTTTACTACAAGTGTGTGTAAATTTTTTTGGATCGGGTCACCCATTCGGACACAACAGCCCGAAATCATTAAGCAAATAACTAAACCGTACCCAGTTAAATTGTTATGTGGTCTTCCTCAATCAACAATTGTACCAAATCACGCACACAGCTGCTTCTGTCAGATTCACAAAGAGCGGACTAGCGGTACCGCGATGGGCGCAATCTCATGATCCAACTACACAAGATCTGACAAGATGAAGCAAATGAAAAAAGTAATTTTCTGACTGACGTTTGTCATTTCGTCGCCATGTTGTTTTCTTAGAAATTAACCAAATGTAAAAAAAGAATGTGAAGAGCAAGCATAGAGATACAAATAAACACCCCTATTCTGCAACTCTTTCGTATTCGGATTTTGCTACGAATCGTAGAAATAGTATGCTGCACTCCGAACATGGTTGCCGCTTGCCAAAATTTTTTTCTACCAAAATCCCTCAAGAAAAGTTACCAAAAGTTACCAAATCTTCACTACCAAAATCTTCACATCTTCACTGAGAAAAAATATACTGAATAAAACTGCTATATTTCATAACAAATGTGTATATACTTACAGCCAGATTCACTTATTTAATAAATTCAATATTTTTATAATTTGCCAATTTTTGATTATTTATCAAGAACTCCCAGTTCTAGCACAGAAGCTAAAATTTCTTAATAAATTATGTTAATAAATTATCAAGATTGAAAATCCTATTGACAATTATAATGTTTTTTTTTATTAGAAAATATTTTTCTATCAACTAATTACTGCATGCGCCGATTTTCTAATTTTCGTTGTTGGTGTTTCCGACAGGGTAGGAGTATAATGTAATGTGGAACGATTTTCGGTCATCCCTTGCCAAATTTGGTTTGGAGACAAAGCCGGTTTCGGCGTTGTGCCATCTTCAGTGTCATTTTTCGTTCGGAATGTGCCGATATTTGAACCTGCGACTCACGGAATAATAGCACCGGCCCACAAAAAAAAGTTGCGGGCGCTTTTAACCGCCCGTTTGACGCGTCCACAATTTCGAGTAAATTATTATTAATTATTTTTTCGGTTTTTCATAATTTACTGTACGTGTCAAACGGACCTCAGATTCGGATTCATTGGGCCGAAATACATGTCAGTAGGTGGGTC
>NW_016161189.1:41174-41581 GCF_001687245.7 Rhagoletis zephyria
GAACTATGCTGAAAATTTCAAGTCTCTAACTTGTCGGGAAGTTAGTTTAAAATCGATTGGAAATTTCCACGATTTGCGCGGGATGACCAAGTTAAATAAAAGCTTATAAAAACGAAGTAATGCATACATGCACAGTTTCGGTTCAAAAACGAAATAATGCATATGACAAAAACCGAAGTAATGCATACATGCACAGTTTCGACTCAAAACCGAAGTAATGCATATGACAGAAACCGAAATAGTGCATACATGAAAACGAACTTCTTTCTGAGTAGGCGGCCTTCGGCCGCGCTTAGGGATTATAACCCTTACTAAGTAGAACTCTCCTTTCTGTGTTGCCGGAAAAGCAGGGCGGAAGTATTTTTGCGTAAAACTTTATTCTGCGTAGGCGGCCTTCGGCCGTGCTT
>NW_016161189.1:41606-43916 GCF_001687245.7 Rhagoletis zephyria
GAACTATGCTGAAAATTTCAAGTCTCTAACTTGTCGGGAAGTTAGTTTAAAATCGATTGGAAATTTCCACGATTTGCGCGGGATGACCAAGTTAAATAAAAGCTTATAAAAACGAAGTAATGCATACATGCACAGTTTCGGTTCAAAAACGAAATAATGCATATGACAAAAACCGAAGTAATGCATACATGCACAGTTTCGACTCAAAACCGAAGTAATGCATATGACAGAAACCGAAATAGTGCATACATGAAAACGAACTTCTTTCTGAGTAGGCGGCCTTCGGCCGCGCTTAGGGATTATAACCCTTACTAAGTAGAACTCTCCTTTCTGTGTTGCCGGAAAAGCAGGGCGGAAGTATTTTTGCGTAAAACTTTATTCTGCGTAGGCGGCCTTCGGCCGTGCTTAGGGATTATAACCCTTACTAAGTAGAATTCTCATTTCTGTGTTGCCGGAAAAGGGGGCCGGAAGTATTTTTGCGCAGAACTCCTTTCTGCGTAGGCGGCCTTCGGCCGCGCTTAGGGATTATAACCCTTACTAAGTAGAATTATCCTTTCTGTATTGCCGGAAAAGGAAACCGGAAGTATTTTTGCGCAGAACTTCTTTCTGCGTAGGCGGCCTTCGGCCGCGCTTAGGGATTATAACCCTTACTAAGTAGAATTCTCCCTTCTGTGTTGCCGGAAAAGGGGACCGGATTTATTTTTGCGCAGAACTTCTCTCTGCGTAGGCGGCTTTCAGCCGCGCTTAGGCATTAAAACCATTACTAAGTAGAAGTAAATAATTCATTCTAGAAAAAACGAAATTATCCATATGCACACTTTCGTTAGAAAACCGAAACAATGCATATAACAAACACCGAAATAATGCATGCATCCACAATTTCGGTTCAAAACCGAAATAATGCATAAGAAAAACCCGAAGTAATTTATACATGCACAGTTTCGGTTGAAAACCGAAATTATTCATATGCATACTTTCGTTTTAAAAGCGAAATAATGCATATGGCAAAAACCGAAATAAAGCATACATGCACAGTTTCGGTTGAAACCGAAATAATGTCTAAATGCACAGTTTCCATATGCGCAATTTCGGTGCCCCATATATATCTTATATACATATTTCGAAAAAACTAAAAAACGAAATTATGGCAATTTTTTTAATAAAAATGTGCGTTTTTCTAGAAAAAACTGTAATTAACTATATGCAAAAATACTATTTTTAAAAAGTGCATAAAATACCTTTAATTTGATGTATGCTATGTTGCAAAAATCATCTTGCGAAGGCGGCCTTTGGCCGCGCTTAGGGACTATAACCCTTACTACCCAGAATTTTCCTTTCTGTGTTGCCGAAGAAGCGGGGCTGAGCCCCTTTTGCGGAAAACACCTTTTGGCGTAGGCGGCCTTCGGCCGCACTTAAGAATTATAACCCTCACGAAGTAGAATTCTCCTTTCTGTGCTGCCGAAGAAGAGGGGCTGAACACCTTTTGCGGAGAAAATTTTTTTGCGTAGACGGCCTTCGGCCTCACTTAGGGATTATAACCTGTGCTGCCCAAGAAGAGAGGCTGAACACCTTTTGTGGAGAACGCTTCTCTGCGTAGGCGGCCTTCGGCCGCACTTAGGGTTTATAATCCCCACGAAGTAGAATTCTCTTTTCTGTGTTGCCGAAGAAGAGGGGCAGAACCCCTTTTGCAGAGAACATCTTTCTACCTAGGCGGCCCTCGGCCGCGCTTAGGGATTATAACCTTTACGAATTAGAATTCTCCCTTCTGTGTTGAAGAGTAAACACATCACTTAATATAGTTAATTATGCATTTTTTTAGAAAAAGGTACATTTTTATAAAAAAAATTGTTATAAAATCGTTTTTTAGTTTTTCTCGAATTATGTATATAAAATATATAAAGATATGCATATCATAAATATATAAAGATATGCATAAAAGGTCTATCAATTACCTTTCCAACCATATCCACATTTTTAAAATCGGCGCAATAGTTTTGGAAATATAAGCTTTTGAAAATATTGAAAGTTCCACCATGAAGTTTATGTATGTAGATATATACAGAAACAAACTTACTTATATCGCGCGCTTGCCTTTAGGTTTTAACCGACTTCCAAAAAAGTAGGCGGTTATCAGTTCGTCGGAATATTTTTTTTTTTTTGTTTTTTTATGTATGTTACCGCATAACTTTGGACCACGTCAACCGATTTCGATAACTCTTTTTGCATCGGAAAGGTAGTGTCTCAGAGGTGGTCCCATACTAATACTGGTTAAGATCCGATCAGTGGATCATGAGATATATATATATATAT
>NW_016161189.1:51399-51842 GCF_001687245.7 Rhagoletis zephyria
ATGCCAGAACTACTTAAGGAGAAGGCGTTGACATGGTTCCGCAGTAATAACCGGAATTGGCGACAATGGGAGGACTTCAAACGAGACTTTCTAAGGTTCTTCTTAAACTCTCGCTACCACGAAACCTTAGACGATGAGATCCGTCGTCGCGTCCAACAACCGAACGAGAAATTTAAAGACTATGTGTTGGCCCTTCAGAGTTTGATGCGACACGCGAACTACACCTCAGAGCAGAAGCTGACGCGTATCTACAGAAACTCTAGAAGCTAGTTCCAATAGTACGTCAAACGATCCGAGTTCACCACCCTAGAAAAGCTAGTGAGTTTGACGGAAGATATGGAAAATATCCCCCCGGTGAGAGAGTCACAGAGAGCCGCAGCGCGAACCACTCCGCGGGTCACGGAGAGATATCAGCACATGCGCGAACTGCCTAGGAGTGACGA
>NW_016161189.1:52023-54412 GCF_001687245.7 Rhagoletis zephyria
ATAAAACTTAAAACGTAACCATTATTTTCCGAGCAAAAAATAAAACTTAAAACGTAACCATTATTTTCCGAGTTCACCACCCTAGAAAAGCTAGTGAGTTTGACGGAAGATATGGAAAATATCCCCCCGGTGAGAGAGCCACAGAGAGCCGCAGCGCGAACCACTCCGCGGGTCACGGAGAGATATCAGCACATGCGCGAACTGCCTAGGAGTGACGACACGGCTAGAGCAGAGAGAACACCGCGCCGACCTGAACCACACAGCGGTGTGGCAACACCACAGACGGAGTACGTTAATCCGTGGACTGCGTGTAGACATTGCGGAGAAGATGGCCATTTTGCGAGAGAGTGCAGGGCTGCACGGAGAGAGTTTTGTTGGACCTGTGGTCGATGCAATGTCCCGACTCGAGAGTGCTGCCGTAGTGCATCGGGAAACGGGTCGAGATCCCATTTGCGGCGAGGAGTGGGGCGTCAGGTAGAACAGCCTCGCCCAAACTAAAGAGTGTCCTAAGGCAGTCGGATGGCCGAATTATGGCAGCGATTAGAGTAAACGATGTCGACGTAGTAGCTGCAGTTGATACAGGCGCAACAAGAAGTTTCTTGAGCGAGGCCATGTTTAAGAAACTGGAAGTGGGAGAGGTTAGGAAGGTGAACACGCGTGTGGTAATGGGAGATGGGAGATCCAGAACGGTGCTGAAGGCTATAACGGCGCAAGTGGAGCTGGCGAATCAGGCGCATGAAAGCGATCTTTTGGTACTGCCTGGTTTGATGGATGACGTGGTGCTTGGAACCGATTACCTGGCAAAAGCGGGGGTCCGATTATGTTGCGGAGACTTAAACGTGACACTCTGAGAAGAGAGCTGCGCACAAGGAGTAGAAACGTTCACGGCAATACGCGAGGGAGGTGCCGCTACAACAACAACAACAGGGAGGTGCAGAGAGGTCAGGTAAATGCGATGAACCCAAATCAAACCCCATGCCTACAGAAGCCACGACAACCGACGAAGCGAGGGGGTTATTGATGTCAGAGTTACGCAAATTTGAGAAGCAGAGCATTGCCCGAAGAACCCGAAGATGCAGGAGATCATCAACGCCGAGATCGACGACCTTATCCGGAAAGGGTGTATTGAACCCTCACACAGCCCTCATAGCGCCCCAATAGTGTTGGCTAAGAAGAAGACCGGCAAGTGGAGACTCTGCGTCGACTACCGACAGCTGAACGAGCGTTCAGTGCCCGACGCGTACCCCCTACCGAAGATCCAACATATCCTTGATCGACTACGAAGCGCGCGTTACATTAGCAGCCTAGACCTGAAAAACGGTTACTGGCAAATCCCAATGGAAGAGCAGAGCAAGCAGTACACTGCTTTCACAGTGCCAGGGCGTGGCCTTTATCAATGGGCTACACTCCGCCCCGCGACGTTCCAGAGTGCGTTAGACCAAGTTATCGGTCCAGAGCTAGAGCCGTATGCGTTTGCCTACCTGGATGACATCATCGTCATCAGAACAACCTTGCAGGAGCACGTCCATAATCTTTCGGAGGTCTTCCGACGACTTAGGCAGGCGAATCTGAGAATCAACGCTGAAAAATGCGAGTTTTTCAAGAAGCAGCAAAGTGGCACATGCGCTGACGTCCATGCTGAGGACAGCGTTCGAGGCGCTGAAGAGCGCGTTAACCGAGGCACCAGTGTTGGCTTGCCCCGACTTTACGCAGAAGTTCACTCTACAAACGGACGCGAGCGACTTCGGGCTGGGAGCTGTTCTCACGCAAGAGATTAAAGGAGAAGAACGCGTAATCGCATACGCAAGTCGCCGGCTCAACTAAGCCGAACTCAATTATTCACCAACAGAGAAAGAGTGCCTGGCCATAGTGTGGGCGATCAGGAAGATGAGACCCTACCTAGAAGGATACACGTTTACCGTCATCACCGACCACTTAGCGCTCAAATGGCTGAGTAAGATAGAGAGCCCATCCGGTCGGATTGCAAGGTGGGCGCTGGAACTGTAGCAGTACTCCTTCGATGTACAGTATCGCAAGGGTAAGCTGAATGTGGTAGCAGACGCGCTGTCAAGACAGCCCCAGGAAACATTGCTTGGTTCGATGACGGCGGGAGGAGCAGCGGTAGAGTGCAAGTGGCTGAAAGACAAGATGGCGGAGGTGGAGAGGTCCCCACAGAAGTTTCCTGACTTTGTCATCGAAAATGGTGAGCTGTACAGGCGAGTATCAGGCCAAATCGACGGTGAAGACGTGTTGCCATGGAAAATATGTGTATCGACAGAGCAAAGGCAGAGGGTGTTAAGGAAGATTCACGATGTTCCCAGTGCAGGCCATATGGGGATCCGAAAAATGATAGCGCGGGCGACAGCGCGACATTATTGGCCGGGCATGT
>NW_016161190.1:0-2175 GCF_001687245.7 Rhagoletis zephyria
TAATAAACATAGTGGCCCCTGATGATGCTGGAAATTTCAGCGAAACGTTAGGCAACGAAGGTGGAATAAGTGTTTTATTTGTACCATTATATAATAGATCATNTTTACAAACACATGTATGCCAACTTGTATTATTCATTTTAACATCTTTTGTTTTTTCCTTGTATTTCTTTGTTGGATTTAATAAACATAGTGGCCCCTGATGATGCTGGAAATTTCAGCGAAACGTTAGGCAACGAAGGTGGAATAAGTGTTTTATTTGTACCATTATATAATAGATCATACCAGCCTACAAGTGTACCAAAAATATATTCTACAAACTGATCGCTACAAAAACCAAAAAAATTAAACAAATTTTTGTGCTTGCAAATAGCACAATTTATTGGCACTTTGCTATTTAAGTCACTGTCTCTAACGCTGGTTAAAATCCCAACAATTCGGCTGTTTTTTAAAAATTTTCCGCAGAGCGATTACCAACACGTCAACAACGTTGCAGTGTTACCAACATCTCTACAAAATACAAAATCCCGAGCAGTTTCATATCTCCCCTCTTGGAGAAACCGCTATTAAAATATACTTACGCAACATATAACATTTAGATAAACGCTCCTCTTTATCTACATTACCTACTCAGATTCATATAAGTACCAAATTTCCAATTGGGCGTTTTTGCTTTGTCGCATACAATAGATTTACGCACATACATATGTACATATGTACATGCATATGCTCTCCCAAATTGGTGCGCGAAACATATGTAAACACGTGTATATACCAACAAATACGCACATACATATGTACTCACCCAGCGCCTTTTGTCTAATTGCCCGCTAGATATGCGGCTTAAAAAAAAAAAAGTATATGTATATGTACGTGCCAATATATGTATATACATATGTATATGTGACCTGGTCTACGGAAAGGGGGCTTTAGGTGTCAAAAAAATCAATTTTCACTTTTGGTTGATTCGGATGGAAGATGAGATGATTTTCACTTTTAACAGCTTTTTCACAGAAAACTTTTTTCGCACGTAAGCTCCCTTTTCGTAGACCAGGTCACATATACTGAATTACGTAAAAGGCTTCACGAGCTATCCTAATAAAAATATAGTTACTTTTCCATACATACATACGCGCTTCTTCTTCTCACTTTCTCCTCGTTCGATGTCGCATGTTTAACGCTGCATATATACAACTGTGACTTAAATAAAAATCCCCAACTCTGTTAGCTTTTGCACTGCACCTACAAAGCAGTGTTGCTGTACTTAGACGCGCTAGGACAGCACAGTGTCTCAAGAACATAAAATAGCATGGTGGTACAAAATAAATAAACACACATAAATTAAAGTAAACTTAATTAAATAAAATACACTTTTAAATAAATATAGATAAAATATTCTTTTACTACAAATACCATACATATTATTAAACANAGAGAGCACAGTGTCTCAAGAACATAAAATAGCACAGTGGTACAAAATAAATAAACACACATAAACTAAAGTAAACTTAATTAAATAAAATACACTTTTAAATAAATATAGATAAAATATTCTTTTTACTACAAATACCATACATATTATTTAACTACAAATAAAATAAAAATGGAAATAAATCCCGAATTTTCACATTTCACGGCCGAAACAAAGGTATTACTTCAGGACTTTAAATTCGAAAGCCGCAAATTCGACCTATTTTGCCAACGATGGCGAACCTCTCAGTGACGCTGTTAAAAGTAAAAATGAATCTCTTAAGCTGAGATCCCACGATTGCCGCAAATGGAGCAATCTGGAACAATTTTTATTGTGCTGTATTGGAGCACAATAAAAAAATTGTCCCAATGAAATTCTGTACAGTCACACGGTTGCCTCTTTTTATACAATTCTCATTGCCGTAAGTTGGCGAAAAGCAATATAGTGACAATAATTGCCCCAAACTTATCACACGATTGTTCGAACATGCGGCAATTGTGACCATAAAGTGTTGCGCTGACCTCTAAATTCTGTTTTTTTCTCTGTTGTGTAAAAATGGCGTATTCTTAATAAAAAAAATAAATCAATTGCATCTGCTTTGTATATTGAGGGCTCATTTTGTGCAAATTTGTTGTTGTTTGAAAGCAAAGAAGCAAAAACTTGTGCCCAACGAAAACTCACGCATTTATTTAGAAGTTTGATTG
>NW_016161190.1:3601-10147 GCF_001687245.7 Rhagoletis zephyria
TCCCCGAAAATATGGCGAGACAAAGATTCCATTCTTTGCGAAATAATTTAAAGTTCACAACAAATTCAACACAAAGCGATAAACTGTATCTAATTCGCCCACTTATAAATATGTTTACACAAAAAACGTACACTCTTCCAAAAGATGAAAACCTTTGTGTGGATGAGATGATGGTTCCTTTTAAAGGGAGAACTACTTTGAGACAATATATGCCCAAGAAACCCATCAAATGGGGAATGAAACTATTTTGTCTATGCAGCTCAAAAGGCATAATATACGACTTTGAAAGATACCAAGGAAAAGGCACAATATTAACTGACTCAAAGTTAGGGTTTTGCTCTGATATTGTCATTCACCTTTCAAAAACTATTCCTGAAAAAAAAATCATAAAATTTATTTCGATAATTATTTCTCGACTCTAAATTTAATATCGTATTTACGCCAAAAAGGCATTTGGGCTACTGGCAATATCAGAGGAAATAGATATGGCAAAATTGATTTCAAAACTGAAAAGCAGTTGCAAAAAGGCCGTGGAAGTTTTGACTACCGTGTAGAGAGAGCAGACAGTATTTTTCTTCTCAAATGGCTTGATGGAGGAATTGTGCAACTTGTGTCATCAATCCATGGTCATGAACCCCTAAATGGAGTATCCCGATTTTCTGCCGAAAAAAAGAAAAAAATTCAAATAGCATAACCAAACATAGTAGCAGAGTACAATAAAAACATGGGAGGAGTAGATAAATTGGATTTTCTGCTCTCCTTGTACAGAATTTCCATAAGATATAAAAAGTGGTCTCTGAAGAAATTTGACCACTTTATTGATTTAGCAGTATGCAATTCGTGGTTGGAATATAGAATGGATCACGAAAACACTGGACACAAAAATAAATATATGGACTTATTGAGCTTTCGTAATGGTGTTGCGAATGGACTAATAGCACGGTCAAATCAACAGGCACGTTCTCGTAAACGGGGGCGGCCAACATCATGTTTAAATGAGGATATCCCAATCCCTCCAACGACCTCCGGGAAAAGACGCAAAGCTACACCACCGACTTCTATTCGATATGACGGAAACCAACATTGGCCGGAACACACGAAGGATAAAGGTAGATGTAAAATCCAAGGATGTAAGGGACAAACCAGATAAAAGTGCTTTAAATGCGACGTTTTTTTATGCATTCCCAATGGATCAAGAAATTGCTTCAAGGAATTTCATTAAATATCAAATGAATAAAATTTTTCTAAGTCAATTTCTTTTAGTTTTTTCTTCTTTTTATATTCTAAATATCATTTCTGTCTCTATTTATTTTAGTTTATATGAATTTGAAGTGTGTAATTTTTATTTCATATATATTTGCGCCTTATTTATTGAACAAGATGAATTTTTATGTATTTTAGCCACTGAAACAAATAAAAATTGGAATATAAAACAAAATAAAATTCTAGCGTTTTTCTTTACCATACACAAAATGTGTATCCATATGGATACATTAAAAAAAACTAATTTAGGGTAACATTTTTTTTTTAATTCGAATAGTGATTGATATTCCTTGGGCCAATAAGAGTGAGAGTTGAAAGAATTGGATTTTTAAAGCAACCCGTTAAAAACTTGTAGCGAAAGGGTTAATTCACACACATGGTTTCATTCTGTTTTATTCACATGGCGGCGAAAAAATGACATCACTGCAAAAAAAAATACTTTTTTCTCGCACTCCGTCCTGGGGGGCTACTCTGTAATTCGATGCG
Source organism: Rhagoletis zephyria (assembly GCF_001687245.7). NCBI lineage: Eukaryota > Metazoa > Arthropoda > Insecta > Diptera > Tephritidae > Rhagoletis > Rhagoletis zephyria. The sequence continues at coordinate 5,351 of NW_016161190.1, forward strand.
AAAGAGAAATGCGATGCGATAGGCAATCGCCACAGCGTATTACTTACGACGTATTTGCCTTTCGCATCGCATTAGAGAGTAGCCCCCTGGATGATCTTTATTCGTACGTTCATGAAATAATGCTGCCAAGTTTTGTTCTCTTTGAACCAATACGTGCAAATGTCAAAAGCGCTAGGAAAGAGAATACGCTATTAATGAAACGATAGTGGCGATAGTACCAGAACTATCGATAGTTATTTCATGTGACCAGACAATCGATACTATCGATAGTATCGTCGATAGTTTGACAGCTCTATTGTGCACAGTAAGTACAATATCGGCCTCTATTACCGCATGAGTCAATGTATTGTGAAATCACACGATTGGGGCATAAAATGAGGCAATAATTGGAGTATTGCGGCAATCGTGGGATCCCAGCTTTAGACCAAAATTGGGAGAGTCTCGTGGCTTCATTTCATCAACTCTCCCACTCATACTCTTTTCCAGTAGTCCGTACTTCAGTTACCCCACCTTTTGAAAAAAACTCGACTCAATATTACCAATGCAAAGCAGAAATGGAGAAAGCTTTAGAGTTCCTTACTGCCAACTCAGCAAGTCCCCAAATTCCAAATTTCACCTCCAAGCTAACAAAATCTTTAGCCCCTGATGAAGGAAACCCAATTATACAGTCCACTACTCAAGTGTCTTCTCCTATAGACACAACACAAAAATGTCCCACTCCAAGTTCTACTCTAAAGAACAAAATTTGCACAGAATCCTCTGATTCCCTCAAGTGCCTTCAAACTCAATCAACTCCTACTATATATCTGCAAAAAGTTAGTAACGTGGAAAATTCCGACTCGGCAAAGGCTCTAATGCCAATGAACCCTCGTCAGAATAATTTATACGGTTTTAAGCAGTATTCACCGCCGAACTTAATTCTAAATAGAAGTAAAAAACCCCAAAAAAGCATTGACTCAACTCTCAACCCCGGAGATGTTAATGGATGCTCAGATTTTGGCAAAACCTGTAATGCGACACCTCGACACCTGCCCAGTTACATGTATTCGCCCACTAATGCTATATTCGATTATATTTCACAGGATAACCAAGATGGGTCGATTTCATTGCCATGTGAGTCTCCTCCTCTTTTTCCAGGGATCTCGGGTCAGGCCTCCTGAAGACCACCGGCAACCGTCATCGCAGCTGCCACTAGCAAGAAACAGAATCAACGTTTGGGGGCCCAGCATGTTGAAGACATGGGCAGCAATTTCATCGCTTTCCAAAAAAACATATTAAGAGATATTATAGATAGTAATATTCATAGATATTGATTAAAAATTGTAATCATTTACTACATAACGTAAATTTATTTGAATTTAAACATTATTGTAACCCTAATTATATTTATGTATACATATGGGTATTTCCTGGGTTACGGACGCGACATTCGTACGACTTTAGAGTTAAATAAATCATACGAAAACTGAAGTCACTTGTAAAAAAATTTGCTGTTGTGTAGCTTTTATACCGTCCTTTGGTTGACAAAAAACTAGGTGCGCTTGGAACACTGAAGTCGAGAAAATCGATGAAAAGTAGGGCATAACGGACGCGACAAAAAAAGAAATGATTTCAGAGTACATGTTAAAACTAAGCGATACTCAGCGAATCGTGTAAGGTTTTCCTTTATTAAACATTCTTTAAATAAATTCTAATTATGGACCGTTACAACCAATTCATTTTTAATCAGAAGCATTTGTTGTTGATTTAATTTTGAATTAGAATCTGGTAACGGACGCGACATATCGGACGCGACAGATTTCCCCCCCATACAATATTTTTACTAGGAACACATACTAAATTTAATTTTTTATTTAATTTTTTCAGTTCTTCTCTCCACAGTTTCCCGTTTTCAAAACCTCTTTTCGCCATCTGAATGCGAAATATAAAGTTATCAAGCCGTTTAAATCCATTTACTTGCATTTTCGGTTTACCTTTTTTGGGAAATGCCCATATATTTATTTTCACACATACGGTAATGTTACCGTATGCGTTGTGTCTTCGAATTCGGTTTGTAGTATTCAAATGAAAAGCATTGTAAGCGATGGTACGATGACCCGTCCTCGCAGATCAGTCGCTGTATAACCGCCGCCGCAACCACATCGCATTATTTTGTTTACCGCCACTCGGGCAAGTAAATTATAGTTGTCAAAGTTGAAGTAGCATACTTATCGCTTTAATAAACCGACGAATTTATATTTAAAGTACTAGCGAAGTTATCTTTTCTTTCCACGGTTGGAACTCCTCCGGCGCACCACGCGCTATCCTCAGTACCCTCTAAAGTCTAAATAATGAGGAAAACAGCTTTTCCTGCAAATCATGTAAAGCCTAAAAACCGTGAAGCATCGGGAACGCAACTTCTATTCATAAAACACATATGTACATACACTTCAGCTTCCAATTCCAAGGGATCCGACGAATATCGCAATTCCCTCCTTGCTTTAGCCAACTCTACTAATCTATTAGCTTCCACATCATCTTCCTCATCACTAAACCATATTTTAACTGTGTCCATTTTTTAAATTTTATAATAAAATCAATTATTTTAAAAATGAGGTAAATAAAACACTAAAGAAACAAATGTAAACAAACAAACAGCTGTTTACAATTCTGTCAACCATTCACAATAGTACAAATTTTTATCGATCAAGTTACACAATAGCAAAATAAAAGATGATCGACTCGATCGACAAATCTCTATTCTACTGCCAGTCGACACTCGCAATAGGGGCCTAAATTTTCAAAATTCAAAATGGGTTCAAATGATGCTAAAGGTAATGCATTGCGTTAAAAATAAAACACCTCTTGTTCGGGACGCTATATTTGATCCGCCATTTTGAATTTTTGAATATAATATCAATTTCGAAATCAGTGACGACGAAAATCTCTGGGTACCAAGCTTCATAACAATCTTCTATACATTTTTGAGGAAATCGTCCGCCATTTTGATTTCTTAAAATTAAATATCAATTTCGAAATCAGTGACGACGAAAAGCTCTGGATACCAAGCTTCATAGCAATCTATACATTTCTTAATAAATCGTCCGCCATTTTGATTTCTTAAAATTAAATATCAATTTCGAAATCAGTGACGACGAAAAGCTCTGGATACCAAGCTTCATAGCAATCTATACATTTCTTAATAAATCGTCCGCCATTTTGAATTTTGGAAATTTAATTTAATATTCGAATTCAGTGATGATGAAAATACCAAATTTCCAAACTTCATTGAAATCTGTCGAATACATACATATGAAGAAATCGTCCGCCATATTGGATCCGCCATTTTGATTTTTGAAAATTGAATATCAATTTTGAAATCAGTGACGACGAAAATCTCTGGACACCAAGCTCCATAACAATATAGACATTTTTTAAAAAATCGTCCGTCATATTGGATCCGCCATTGTGAATTTTGGAAATTTAATTTAATATTCGAAATCAGTGATGATGAAAACCCCTAATACCAAAATTCATTGAAATCTGTCAAATACATATGGAGTACACACTTTTGTCGTCCTATATTGTCGATTCGTCCCTATGTGCGCCGAAGAAGAAGTAGTTGGATTTCAGCGAGCCCGAAAGAACAACTGGTACGATGAAATGTCAAGAAGCCGCAGAGAAAAAAGACGCCGCCTATAGGGCTACTCTGCGATCTGGCGCAACGCGAGCCATGTGGGACCGTTATAGGGAACTGAAGAAGGAATCGAGACGTATTTGCCGCAATACGTACGAGGCCGAGATACGTGAGTGCGAAGAGCTTGAGATGCTGGCCGACTGGAAANCTGCGATCGGGCGCAACGCGAGCCATGTGGGACGACCGTTATAGGGAACTGAAGAAGGAATCGAGACGTATTTGCCGCAATACGTACGAGGCCGAGATACGTGAGTGCGAAGAGCTTGAGATGCTGGCCGACTGGAAAAACGCCCGAAAATTTTATCAGAGTTAGGCAACTTACGGAAGGTTTCAAGACCAGGGCGAACTCCCGTAAGAACAACCATGGTGACCTAGAGACCGATGTCCAGAACGTACTTAAATTATGGAGGGAGCACTTTTCCGCCCTACTAAATGGTAGCAGCACGGGAAGTTGTGGAGAAGAAGAACCCGAGCCCCCAGTTGATGACGATGGAGCCGATGTCCCACCGCCTGACTATGACGAGGTACAAATAGCGATTACGCAGCTGAAAAACAAAGCTGCTGGAGCTGACGACCTGCCAGCTGAGCTATTTAAGTACGGCGGCGAGGAGCTGATGAGGTGCATGCATCAACTCTTATGCAGGATATGGTCAGATGAACGAATGCCCGGCGACTGGAATTTAAGTGTGCTCTGCCCAATCCACAAGAAAGGCGACCCCGCCATACGCGCCAACTACCGCGGAATCAGCCTTCTAAGTATAGGTTATAAGGTCTTATCGAGTGTATTGTGCGTAAGACTGAAGCCCACCGTCAATGAACGGATTGGACCTTATCAGTGTGGCCTTAGGCCTGGCAAATTCACCATATATCAGGTATTCACAATACGAGAAATCTTGTAAAAGACCTGCGAGAATAGGATCGACACACACCATCTATTTGTCGATTTCAAAGGCGGTTTCGACAACATGAAGAGACGCCTTTTTTACGCCGCGATGTCTGAATTTGGTAAATCCGCGAAACTAACACGGCTGTGTAAAATGACGTTGAGCAATACCAGCTCCGTCAGAATAGGGAAGGACCTCTCCGAGCCGTTTGATACCAAACGAGGTTTCAGACAAGGG